>NW_027513623.1:72142-163013 GCF_048772815.1 Callospermophilus lateralis
ATATGATGAGATTTCAGGAGACTGTAGTTGTTTGGCAGCCTAACAACGACTTTCATTGAATGTGTTATTCGCCAGTCTCTGCTTAAGGCTACATCAAAAGGAAACAAACCTTAGGGATAGAACGTAGAACTACTTTATTGTGTCATGTTTCGAGTAGCTAGCACAAACCGTGTTTGATTTAAAGTTCTAACTGCATCTGTCAATATAGGAGAAAACAGAGTGAAACCTAAAAATTCAAACTATTCCTGCAAACGAATGCTTCAACTTAGAAGAACAAAACTTGGGCATCCAAGTGGGAATGGTGTACTGATCATTACTGGAATGTATCATGAAGATTGGATGAAAAAATATATGTTGAGATTTCAGGAGACTCTAGTTTTTTGAAAGTTTGGCAACCCCTTTCAATATAAGTGTTATTCGCCAGTCCCTGCATTAGGCTACATCAAGAGGAAACAAACCTTACAGATAGAACGTAGAACTACTTTATTGTGTCAAGTTTCAAGAAGCTAGCACAAACCGTGTTTGATTTAGAGTTCTAGCTGCATCTGTCAATATAGGAGAAAACAGAGTGAAACCTAGAAATTCAAACTGTTCCTGCAAACGAATGCTTCAGCGTAGGAGAATGAAACTTGAGCATCCAAGTCGGATTGGTGTACTGATCATTACTTGAAAGTATCATGAAGATTGGATGAAAAAATATATGTTGAGATTTCAGAAGACTCTAGTTTTTGGAAGTTTGGCAACCCCTTTCAATTAAAGTGTTATCGCCAGTCCCTGCATTAGGCTACATCAATAGGAAACAAACCTTAAAGATAGAACGTAGAACTACAGTATTTTGTCAAGTTTCAAGAAGCTAGCATAAACCGTGTTTGATTTAGAGTTCTAGCTGCATCTGTCAATATAGGAGAAAACAGAGTGAAACCTAGAAATTTAAACTGTTACTGCAAACGAATGCTTCAACATAAAAGAATGAACCTTGAGCATCCAAGTGGGATTGGTGTACTGATCATTACTTGAAAGTATCATTAAGATTAATGAAAAAATATATTTGAGATTTCAGAAGACTCTAGTTTTTGGAAGTTTGGCAACCCCTTTCAATAAAAGTGTTATTCGCCAGTCCCTGCATTAGGCTACATCAAGAGGAAACAAACCTTAGAGATATAACGTAGAACTACAGTATTTTGTCAAGTTTCAAGAAGCTAGCACAAACCGTGTTTGATTTAGAGTTCGAACTGCATCTGTCAATATAGGACAAAACAGAGTGAAACCTAAAAATTCAAACTGTTACTGCAAACGAATGCTTCAACCTAGGAGAACGAAACTTGGGCATCCAAGTTTGATTGGTGCACTGCTCATTACTTGAAAGTATCATGAAGGTCGGAAGAAAAAATATATGATGAGATTTCAGGAGACTGTAGTTTTTTGGCAGCCTAACAAAGCCTTTCATTGAATGTGTTATTCGCCAGTCTGTGCTTAAGGCTACATCAAGAGGAAACAAACCTTAGGGATAGAACGTAGAACTACTTTATTGTGTCATGTTTCAAGTAGCTAGCACAAACCGTGTTTGATTTAAAGTTCTAACTGCATCTGTCAATATAGGAGAAAACAGAGTGAAACTTAAATATTCAAACTGTTCCTGCAAACGAATGCATCAACCTAGGAGAACGAAACTTGGGCATCCAAGTTTGATTGGTGTACTGCTCATTACTTGGAAGTATCATTAAGGTCAGAAAAAAAATATGTGTTGAGATTTCAGGAGACTCTAGTTTTTTGGCAGCCTAACAACGCCTTTCATTGAAAGTGTTATTCGCCAATCTGTGCTGAAGGCTACATCAAGAGGAAACAAACCTTAGGGATAGAACGTAGAACTACTTTATTGTGTCAAGTTTCAAGAAGCTAGCCCAAACCGTGCATGATTTAGAGTTTGAACTACATTTGTCAATATAGGAGAAAACAGAGTGAAACCTAAAAATTCAAACTGTTAATGCAAACGAATGCTTCAACGTAGGAGAATGAAATTGAGCATCCAAGTGGGATTGGTGTACTGATCATTACTTGAAAGTATCATGAAGATTGGATGAAATAATATATATTGAGATTTCAGAAGACTCTAGTTTTTGGAAGTTTGGCAACCCCTTTCAATAAAAGTGTTATTCGCCAGTCCCTGCATTAGGCTACATCAAGAGGAAACAAACTTTAGAGATAGAACGTAGAACTACAGTATTTTGTCAAGTTTCAAGAAGCTAGCACAAACCGAGTTTGATTTAGAGTTCGAACTGCATCTGTCAATATAGGACAAAACAGAGTGAAACCTAAAAATTCAAACTGTTACTGCAGACGAATGCTTCAACCTAGGAGAACGAAACTTGGGCATCCAAGTTTGATTGGTGCACTGCTCATTACTTGAAAGTATCATGAAGGTCGGAAGAAAAAATATATGATAAGATTTCAGGAGACTGTAGTTTTTTGGCAGCCTAACAACGCCTTTCATTGAATGTGTTATTCGCCAGTCTCTGCTTAAGGCTACATCAAGAGGAAACAAAACTTAGGGAAAGAACGTAGAACTACTTTATTGTGTCATGTTTCAAGTAGCTAGCACAAACCGTGTTTGATTTAAAGTTCTAACTGCATCTGTCAATATAGGAGAAAACAGAGTGAAACCTAAAAATTCAAACTATTCCTGCAAACGAATGCTTCAACCTAGAAGAACAAAACTTGGGCATCCAAGTGGGAATGGTGTACTGATCATTACTTGAATGTATCATGAAGATTGGATAAAAAAATATATGCTGAGATTTCAGGAGACTCTAGTTTTTTGAAAGTTTGGCAACCCCTTTCAATATAAGTGTTATTCGCCAGTCCCTGCATTAGGCTACATCAAGAGGAAACAAACCTTAGAGATAGAACGTAGAACTACTTTATTGTGTCAAGTTTCAAGAAGCTAGCACAAACCGTGTTTGATTTAGAGTTCTAGCTGCATCTGTCAATATAGGAGAAAACAGAGGGAAACCTAGAAATTCAAACTGTTACTGCAAACGAATACATCAACCTAGGAGAACGAAACTTGAAACTTGAGCATCCAAGTTTGATTGGTGTACTGCTCATTACTTGAATGTATCATTAAGGTCGGAAAAAAAATATGTGTTGAGATTTCAGGAGACTCTAGTTTTTTGGAGGCCTAACAACGCCTTTCATTGTAAGTGTTATTCGCCAGTCTGTGCTAAAGGCTACATCAAGAGGAAACAAACCTTAGGGATAGAATGTAGAACTACTTTATTGTGTCAAGTTTCAAGAAGCTAGCCCAAACCGTGTATGATTTAGAGTTTGAACTACATTTGTCAATATAGGAGAAAACAGAGTGAAACCTAAAAATTCAAACTGTTCCTGCAAACGAATGCTTCAACGTAAAAGAATGAAACTTGAGCATCCAAGTGGGATTGGTGTACTGATCATTACTTGAAAGTATCATGAAGATTGGATGAAAAAATATATTTGAGATTTCAGAAGACTCTAGTTTTTGGAAGTTTGGCAACCCCTTTCAATAAAAGTGTTATTCGCCATTCCCTGCATTAGGCTACATCAAGAGGAAACAAACCTTAGAGATATAACGTAGAACTACAGTATTTTGTCAAGTTTCAAGAATCTAGCACAAACCGTGTTTGATTTAGAGTTCGAACTGCATCTGTCAATATAGGACAAAACAGAGTGAAACCTAAAAATTCAAACTGTTACTGCAAACGAATGCTTCAACCTAGGAGAACGAAACTTGGGCATCCAAGTTTGATTGGTGCACTGCTCATTACTTGAAAGTATCATGAAGGTCAAAAGAAAAAAATATATGATGAGATTTCAGGAGACTGTAGTTTTTTGGCAGCCTAACAACGCCTTTCATTGAATGTGTTATTCGCCAGTCTCTGCTTAAGGCTACATCAAGAGGAAACAAACCTTAGGGAAAGAACGTAGAACTACTTTATTGTGTCATGTTTCAAGTAGCTAGCACAAACCGTGTTTGATTTAAAGTTCTAACTGCATCTGTCAATATAGGAGAAAACAGAGTGGAACCTAAAAATTCAAACTGTTCCTGCAAACGAATGCTTCAACCTAGAAGAACAAAACTTGGGCATCCAAGTGGGAATGGTGTACTGATCATTACTTGAATGTATCATGAAGATTGGATAAAAAAAATATATGTTGAGATTTCAGGAGACTCTAGTTTTTTGAAAGTTTCGCAACCCCTTTCAATATAAGTGTTATTCGCCAGTCCCTGCATTAGGCTACATCAAGAGGAAACAAACCTTAGAGATAGAACGTAGAACTACTTTACTGTGTCAAGTTTCAAGAAGCTAGCACAAACCGTGTTTGATTTAGAGTTCTAGCTGCATCTGTCAATATAGGAGAAAACAGAGTGAAACCTAGAAATTCAAACTGTTACTGCAAACGAATGCATCAACCTAGGAGAACGAAACTTGGCATCCAAGTTTGATTGGTGTACTGCTCATTACTAGAAAGTATCATTAAGGTCGGAAAAAAAATATGTGTTGAGATTTCAGGAGACTCTAGTTTTTTGGCAGCCTAACAACGCCTTTCATTGAAAGTGTTATTCCCCAGTCTGTGCTGAAGGCTACATCAAGAGGAAACAAACCTTAGGGATAGAATGTAGAACTAGTTTATTGTGTCAAGTTTCAAGAATCTAACCCAAACAGTGTATGTTTTAGAGTTTGAACTACATTTGTCAATATAGGAGAAAACAGTGAAACCTAAAAATTCAAACTGTTCCTGCAAACGAATGCTTCAACGTAGGAGAATGAAACTTGAGCATCCAAGTGGGATTGGTGTACTGATCATTACTTGAAAGTATCATAAAGATTGGATGAAAAAATATATGTTGAGATTTCAGAAGACTCTAGTTTTTGGAAGTTTGGCAACCCCTTTCAATAAAAGTGTTATTCGCAAGTCTCTGCATTCGGCTACATCAAGAGGAAACAAACCTTAGAGATAGAATGTAGAACTACAGTATTTTGTCAAGTTTCAAGAAGCTAGCACAAACCGTGTTTGATTTAGAGTTCGAACTGCATCTGTCAATATAGGACAAAACAGAGGGAAACCTAAAAATTCAAACTGTTACTGCAAACGAATGCATCAACCTAGGAGAACGAAACTTGGGCATCCAAGTTTGATTGGTGTACTGCTCATTACTTGAATGTATCATTAAGGTCGGAAAAAAAATATGTGTTGAGATTTCAGGAGACTCTAGTTTTTTGGCAGCCTAACAACGCCTTTCATTGTAAGTGTTATTTGCCAGTCTGTGCTAAAGGCTACATCAAGAGGAAACAAACCTTAGTGATAGAATGTAGAACTACTTTATTGTGTCAAGTTTCAAGAAGCTAGCCCAAACCGTGTATGGTTTAGAGTTTGAACTACATTTGTCAATATAGGAGAAAACAGAGTGAAACCTAAAAATTCAAACTGTTCCTGCAAACGAATGCTTCAACGTAGGAGAATGAAACTTGAGCATCCAAGTGGGATTGGTGTACTGATCATTACTTGAAAGTATCATGAAGATTGGATGAAAAAATATATTTGAGATTTCAGAAGACTCTAGTTTTTGGAAGTGTGGCAACCCCTTTCAATAAAAGTCTTATTCGCCAGTCCCTGCATTAGGCTACATCAAGAGGAAACAAACCTTAGAGATAGAACCTAGAACTACAGTATTTTGTCAAGTTTCAAGAAGCTAGCACAAACCGTGTTTGATTTAGAGTTCGAACTGCATCTGTCAATATAGGACAAAACAGAGTGAAACCTAAAAATTCAAACTGTTGCTGCAAACGAATGCATCAACCTAGGAGAACGAAACTTGGGCATCCAAGTTTGATTGGTGTACTGCTCATTACTTGAAAGTATCATTAAGGTCGGAAAAAAAATATGTGTTGAGATTTCAGGAGACTCTAGTTTTTTGGCAGCCTAACAACGCCTTTCATTGAAAGTGTTATTCGCCAGTCTGTGCTGAAGGCTACATCAAGAGGAAACAAACCTTAGGGATAGAATGTAGAACTAGTTTATTGTGGCAAGTTTCAAGAATCTAGCCCAAACAGTGTATGTTTTAGAGTTTGAACTACATTTGTCAATATAGGAGAAAACACTGAAACCTAAAAATTCAAACTGTTCCTGCAAACGAATGCTTCAACGTAGGAGAATGAAACTTGAGCATCCAAGTGGGATTGGTGTACTGATCATTACTTGAAAGTATCATGAAGATTGGATGAAAAAATATATGTTGAGATTTCAGAAGACTCTAGTTTTTGGAAGTTTGGCAACCCCTTTCAATAAAAGTGTTATTCGCCAGTCCCTGCATTAAGCTACATCAAGAGGAAACAAACCTTAGAGATAGAACGTAGAACTACAGTATTTTGTCAAGTTTCAAGAAGCTAGCACAAACCGTGTTTGATTTAGAGTTCGAACTGCATCTGTCAATATAGGACAAAACAGAGTGAAACCTAGAAATTCAAACTGTTACTGCAAACGAATGCATCAACCTAGGAGAACGAAACTTGGGCATCCAAGTTTGATTGGTGTACTGCTCATTACTTGGAAGTATCATTAAGGTCGGAAAAAAAATATGTGTTGAGATTTCAGGAGACTCTAGTTTTTTGGCAGCCTAACAACGCCTTTCATTGAAAGTGTTATTCGCCAATCTGTGCTGAAGGCTACATCAAGAGGAAACAAACCTTAGGGATAGAATGTAGAACTACTTTATTGTGTCAAGTTTCAAGAAGCTAGCCCAAACCGTGCATGATTTAGAGTTTGAACTACATTTGTCAATATAGGAGAAAACAGAGTGAAACCTAAAAATTCAAACTGTTCCTGCAAACGAATGCTTCAACGTAGGAGAATGAAATAGAGCATCCAAGTGGGATTGGTGTACTCATCATTACTTGAAAGTATCATGAAGATTGGTTGAAAAAATATATTTGAGATTTCAGAAGACTCTAGTTTTTGGAAGTGTGGCAACCCCTTTCAATAAAAGTGTTATTCGCCAGTCCCTGCATTAGGCTACATCAAGAGGAAACAAACCTTAGAGATAGAACGTAGAACTACAGTATTTTGTCAAGTTTCAAGAATCTAGCACAAACCGTGTTTGATTTAGAGTTCGAACTCCATCTGTCAATATAGGACAATACAGAGTGAAACCTAAAAATTCAAACTGCTGCTGCAAACGAATGCATCAACCTAGGAGAACGAAACTTGGGCATCCAAGTTTGATTGGTGTACTGCTCATTACTTGAATGTATCATTAAGGTCGGAAAAAAAAATATGTGTTGAGATTTCAGGAGACTCTAGTTTTTTGGCAGCCTAACAACGCCTTTCATTGTAAGTGTTATTTGCCAGTCTGTGCTAAAGGCTACATCGAGAGGAAACAAACCTTAGGGATAGAATGTAGAACTACTTTATTGTGTCAAGTTTCAAGAAGCTAGTACAAACCGTGTATGATTTAGAGTTTGAACTACATTTGTCAATATAGGAGAAAACAGAGTGAAACCTAAAAATTCAAACTGTTCCTGCAAACGAATGCTTCAACGTAGGAGAATGAAACTTGAGCATCCAAGTGGGATTGGTGTACTGATCATTACTTGAAAGTATCATGAAGATTGGATGAAAAAATATATTTTAGATTTCAGAAGACTCTAGTTTTTGGAAGTGTGGCAACCCCTTTCAATAAAAGTCTTATTCGCCAGTCCCTGCATTAGGCTACATCAAGAGGAAACAAACCTTAGAGATAGAACCTAGAACTACAGTATTTTGTCAAGTTTCAAGAAGCTAGCACAAACCGTGTTTGATTTAGAGTTCGAACTGCATCTGTCAATATAGGACAAAACAGAGTGAAACCTAAAAATTCAAACTGTTGCTGCAAACGAATGCATCAACCTAGGAGAACGAAACTTGGGCATCCAAGTTTGATTGGTGTACTGCTGATTACTTGAATGTATCATTAAGGTCGGAAAAAAAAATATGTGTTGAGATTTCAGGAGACTCTCGTTTTTTGGCAGCCTAACAACGCCTTTCATTGTAAGTGTTATTCGCCAGTCTGTGCTAAAGGCTACATCAAGAGGAAACAAACCTTAGGGATAGAATGTAGAACTACTTTATTGTGTCAAGTTTCAAGAAGCTAGCCCAAACCGTGTATGATGTAGAGTTTGAACTACATTTGTCAATATAGGAGAAAACAGAGTGAAACCTAAAAATTCAAACTGTTCCTGCAAACGAATGCTTCAACGTAGGAGAATGAAAGTTGAGCATCCAAGTGGGATTGGTGTACTGATCATTACTTGAAAGTATCATGAAGGTCGGAAGAAAAAATATATGATGAGATTTCAGGAGACTGTAGTTTTTTTCCAGCCTAACAACGTCTTTCATTGAATGTGTTATTCACCAGTCTCTGCTTAAGGCTACATCAAGAGGAAACAAACCTTAGGGATAGAACCTAGAACTACTTTATTGTGTCATGTTTCAAGAAGCTAGCACAAACCGTGTTTGATTTAAAGTTCTAATTGCATCTGTCAATATAGGAGAAAACAGAGTAAAACCTAAAAATTCAAACTGTTCCTGCAAACGAATGCTTCAACCTAGAAGAACAAAACTTGGGCATACAAGTGGGAATGGTGTACTGATCATTACTTGAATGTATCATGAAGATTGGATAAAAAAATATATGTTGAGATTTCAGGAGACTCTAGTTTTTTGAAAGTTTGGCAACCCCTTTCAATATAAGTGTTATTCGCCAGTCCCTGCATTAGGCTACATCAAGAGGAAACAAACCTTAGAGATAGAACGTAGAACTACAGTATTTTGTCAAGTTTCAAGAAGCTAGCCCAAACCGAGTTTGATTTAGAGTTCGAACTGCATCTGTCAATATAGGAAAAAACAGAGTGAAACCTAAAAATTCAAACTGTTACTGCAAACGAATGCTTCAACCTAGGAGAACGAAACTTTGGCGTCCTAGTTTGATTGGTGCACTGCTCATTACTTGAAAGTATCATGAAGGTCGGAAGAAAAAATATATGATGAGATTTCAGGAGACTGTAGTTTTTTGGCAGCCTAACAACGCCTTTCATCGAATGTGTTCTTCGCCAGTCTCTGCTTAAGGCTACATCAAGAGGAAACAAACCTTTGGGATAGAACCTAGAACTACTTTATTGTGTCATGTTTCAAGTAGCTAGCACAAACCGTGTTTGATTTAAAGTTCTAACTACATCTGTCAATATAGGAGAAAACAGAGTGGAACCTAAAAATTCAAACTGTTCCTGCAGCGAGTGCTTCAACCTAGAAGAACAAAACTTGGGCATCCAAGTGGGAATGGTGTACTGATCATTACTTGAATGTATCATGAAGATTGGATGAAAAAATATATGTTGAGATTTCAGGAGACTCTAGTTTTTTGAAAGTTTGGCAACCCCTTTCAAGATAAGTGTTATTTTTCAGTCCCTGCATTAGGCTACATCAAGAGGAAACAAACCTTAGAGATAGAACTTAGAACTACTTTATTGTGTCAAGTTTCAAGAAGCTAGCACAAACCGTGTTTGATTTAGAGTTCTAGCTGCATCTGTCAATATAGGAGAAAACAGAGTGAAACCTAGAAATTCAAACTGTTACTGCAAACGAATGCATCAACCTAGGAGAACGAAACTTGGGCATCCAAGTTTGATTGGTGTACTGCTCATTACTTGAAAGTATCATTAAGGTCGGAAAAAAAATATGTGTTGAGATTTCAGGAGACTCTAGTTTTTTGGCAGCCTAACAACGCCTTTCATTGAAAGTGTTATTCGCCAGTCTGTGCTGAAGGCTACATCAAGAGGAAACAAACCTTAGGGATAGAATGTAGAACTAGTTTATTGTGGCAAGTTTCAAGAATCTAGCCCAAACCGTGTATGTTTTAGAGTTTGAACTACATTTGTCAATATAGGAGAAAACAGAGTGAAACCTAAAAATTCAAACTGTTCCTGCAAACGAATGCTTCAACGTAGGAGAATGAAACTTGAGCATCCAAGTGGGATTGGTGTACTGATCATTACTTGAAAGTATCATGAAGATTGGATGAAAAAATATATGTTGAGATTTCAGAAGACTCTAGTTTTTGGAAGTTTGGCAACCCCTTTCAATAAAAGTGTTATTCGCCAGTCCCTGCATTAAGCTACATCAAGAGGAAACAAACCTTAGAGATAGAACGTAGAACTACAGTATTTTGTCAAGTTTCAAGAAGCTAGCACAAACCGTGTTTGATTTAGAGTTCGAACTGCATCTGTCAATATAGGACAAAGCAGAGTGAAACCTAGAAAATCAAACTGTTACTGCAAACGAATGCATCAACCTAGGAGAACGAAACTTGGGCATCCAAGTTTGATTGGTGTACTGCTCATTACTTGGAAGTATCATTAAGGTCGGAAAAAAAATATGTGTTGAGATTTCAGGAGACTCTAGTTTTTTGGCAGCCTAACAACGCCTTTCATTGAAAGTGTTATTCGCCAATCTGTGAAGAAGGCTACATCAAGAGGAAACAAACCTTAGGGATAGAATGTAGAACTACTTTATTGTGTCAAGTTTCAAGAAGCTAGCCCAAACCGTGCATGATTTAGAGTTTGAACTACATTTGTCAATATAGGAGAAAACAGAGTGAAACCTAAAAATTCAAACTGTTCCTGCAAACGAATGCTTCAACGTAAAAGAATGAAACTTGAGCATCCAACTGGGATTGTTTTACTGATCATTACTTGAAAGTATCATGAAGATTGGATGAAAAAATATATTTGAGATTTCAGAAGACTCTAGTTTATGGAAGTTTGGCAACCCCTTTCAATAAAAGTGTTATGCGCCAGTCCCTGCATTAGGCTACATCAAGAGGAAACAAACCTTAGAGATAGAACGTAGAACTACAGTATTTTGTCAAATTTCAAGAAGCTAGCACAAACCGTGTTTGATTTAGAGTTCGAACTGCATCTGTCAATATAGGACAAAACCGAGTGAAACCTAAAAATTCAAACTGTTACTGCAAACGAATGCTTCAACCTAGGAGAACGAAACTTGGGCATCCAAGTTTGATTGGTGCACTGCTCATTACTTGAAAGTATCATGAAGGTCAAAAGAAAAAATATATGATGAGATTTCAGGAGACCGTAGTTTTTTGGCAGCCTAACAACGCCTTTCATTGAATGTGTTATTCACCAGTCTCTGCTTAAGGCTACATCAAGAGGAAACAAACCTTAGGGATAGAACATAGAACTACTTTATTGTGTCATGTTTCAAGTAGCTAGCACAAACCGTGTTTGATTTAAAGTTCTAACTACATCTGTCAATATAGGAGAAAACAGAGTGGATCCTAAAAATTCAAACTGTTCCTGCAAACGAATGCTTCAACCTAGAAGAACAAAACTTGGGCATCCAAGTGGGAATGGTGTACTGATCATTACTTGAATGTATCATGAAGATTGGATAAAAAAAATATATGTTGAGATTTCAGGAGACTCTAGTTTTTTGAAAGTTTCGCAACCCCTTTCAATATAAGAGTTATTCGCCAGTCCCTGCATTAGGCTACATCAAGAGGAAACAAACCTTAGAGATAGAACGTAGAACTACTTTATTGTGTCAAGTTTCAAGAAGCTAGCACAAACCGTGTTTGATTTAGAGTTCTAGCTGCATCTGTCACTATAGGAGAAAAACAGAGTGAAACCTAGAAATTCAAACTGTTACTGCAAACGAATGCATCAACCTAGGAGAACAAAACATGGCATCCAAGTTTGATTGGTGTACTGCTCATTACTAGAAAGTATCATTAAGGTCGGAAAAAAAATATGTGTCGAGATTTCAGGAGACTCTAGTTTTTTGGCAGCCTAACAACGCCTTTCATTGAAAGTATTATTCCCCAGTCTGTGCTGAGGCTACATCAAGAGGAAACAAACATTAGGGATAGAATGTAGAACTAGTTTATTGTGTCAAGTTTCAAGAATTCTAACCCAAACCGTGTATGTTTTAGAGTTTGAACTACATTTGTCAATATAGAGAAAACACTGAAACCTAAAAATTCAAACTGTTCCTGCAAACGAATGCTTCAACGTAGGAGAATGAAACTTGAGCATCCAAGTGGGATTGTGTACTGATCATTACTTGAAAGTATCATGAAGGTCGGAAGAAAAATATTTGATGAGATTTCAGGAGACTGTAGTTTTTTGGCAGCCTAACAACGCCTTTCATTGAATGTGTTATTCGCCAGTCTGTGCTGAAGGCTACATCAAGAGGAAACAAACCTTAGGGATTGAATGTCAAACTACTTTATTGTGTCAAGTTTCAAGAAGCTAGCCCAAACCGTGTATGATTTAGAGTTTGAACTACATTCGTCAATATAGGAGAAAACAGAGTGAAACCTAAAAATTCAAACTGTTACTGCAAACGAATGCTTCAACCTAAAAAGAACGAAACTTGGGCATCCAAGTGGGATTGGTGTACTGATCATTACTTGAAAGTATCATGAAGATTGGATGAAAAAATATATGTTGAGATTTCAGAAGACTCTAGTTTTTGGAAATTTGGCAACCCCTTTCAATAAAAGTGTTATTTGACAGTTCCCTGCATTAGGCTACATGAAGAGGAAACAAACCTTAGAGATAGAACGTAGAACTACAGTATTTTGTCAAGTTTCAAGAAGCTAGCACAAACCGTGTTTGATTTAGAGTTTGAACTGCATCTGTTTATATAGGACAAAACAGAGTGAAATTTAAAAATTCAAACTGTTACTTCAAACGAATGCTTCACCCTAGGAGAACGAACTTGGGCATCCAAGTTTGATTGGTGCACTGCTCATTACTTGAAAGTATCATGAAGGTCGGAAGAAAAAATATATTATGAGATTCAGGAGACTGTAGTTTTTTCACAGCCTAACAATGCCTTTCATTGAATGTGTTATACGCCAGTCTCTGCTTAAGGCTACATCAAGAGGAAACAAACCTTAGGGATAGAACGTAGAACTACTTTATTGTGTCATGTTTCAAGTAGCTAGCACAAACCGTGTTTGATTTAAAGTTCTAACTGCATCTGTCCATATAGGAGAAAACAGAGTGAAACCTAAAAATTCAAACTGTTCCTGCAAACGAATGCTTCAACCTAGAAGAACAAAACTTGGGCATCCAAGTGGGAATGGTGTACTGATCATTACTTGAATGTATCATGAAGATTGGATGAAAAAATATATGTTGAGATTCCAGGAGACTCTAGTTTTTTGAAAGTTTGGCAACCCCTTTCAATATAAGTGTTATTCGCCAGTCCCTGCATTAGGCTACATCAAGAGGAAACAAACCTTAGAGATAGAACGTAGAACTACTTTATTGTGTCAAGTTTCAAGAAGCTAGCAAAAACCGTGTTTGATTTAGAGTTCTAGCTGCATCTGTCAATATAGGAGAAAACAGAGTGAAACCTAGAAATTCAAACTCTTACTGCAAACGAATGCATCAACCTAGGAGAACGAAACTTGGGCATCCAAGTTTGATTGGTGTACTGCTCATTACTTGGAAGTATCATTAAGGTCGGAAAAAAAAATATGTGTTGAGATTTCAGGAGACTCTAGTTTTTTGGCAGCCTAACAACGCCATTCATTGAAAGTGTTATTCGCCAGTCTGTGCTGAAGGCTACATCAAGAGGAACAAACCTTAGGGATAGAATGTAGAACTACTTTATTGTGTCAAGTTTCAAGAAGCTATCCCAAACCGTGTATGATTTAGAGTTTGAACTACATTTGTCAATATAGGAGAAAACAGAGTGAAACCTAAAAATTCAAACTGTTCCTGCAAACGAATGCTTCAACGTAGGAGAATGAAACTTGAGCATCCAAGTGGGATTGGTGTACTGATCATTACTTGAAAGTATCATGAAGATTGGATGAAAAAAATATATGTTGAGATTTCACAAGACTCTAGTTTTTGGAAGTTTGGAAACCCCTTTCAATAAAAGTGTTATGCGCCAGTCCTTGCATTAGGCTACATCAAGAGATACAAACCTTAGAGATAGAACGTAGAACTACAGTATTTTGTCAAGTTTCAAAAATCTAGCTCAAACCGTGTTTGATTTAGAGTTTGAACTGCATCTGTCTAATATAGGACAAAAACGAGTGAAACCTAAAAATTCAAACTGTTACTGCAAACGAATGCTTCAACCTAGGAGAACGAAACTTGGGCATCCAAGTTTGATTGGTGCACTGCTCATTACTTGAAAGTATCATGAAGGTCGGAAGAAAAAATATATGATGAGATTTCAGGAGACTGTAGTTTTTTGGCAGCCTAACAACGCCTTTCATTGAATGTGTTATTCGCCAGTCTGTGCTGAAGGCTACATCAAGAGGAAACAAACCTTAGGAATAGAACGTAGAACTACTTTTTTTGTGTCATGTTTCAAGCAGCTAGCACAAACCGTGTTTGATTTAAAGTTCTAACTGCATCTGTCAATATAGGAGAAAACAGAGTGAAACCTAAAAATTCAAATTGTTCCTGCAAACGAATGCTTCAACCTAGAAGAACAAAACTTGGGTATCCAAGTGGGAATGTTGTACTGATCATTACTTGAATGTATCATGAAGATTGGATGAAAAAATATATGTTGAGATTTCAGAAGACTCTAGTTTTTGTAAGTTTGGCAACCCCTTTATAATAAAAGTGTTATTCGCCCGTCCCTGCATTAGGCTACATCAAGAGGAAACAAACCTTAGGGATAGAATGTAGAACTACTTTATTGTGTCAAGTTTCAAGAAGGTAGCCCAAACCGTGTATGATTTAGAGTTTGAACTACATTTGTCAATGTAGGAGAAAACAGTGAAACCTAAAATTTCAAACTGTTCCTGCAAACGAATGCTTCAACGTAGGAGAATGAAACTTGAGCATCCAAGTGGGATTGGTGTACTGATCATTTCTTGAAAGTATCATGAAGATTGGATGAAAAAATATATGTTGAGATATCAGAAGACTCTAGTTTTTGGAAGTTTGGCAAACCCTTTCAATAAAAGTGTTATGCGCCAGTCTTTGCATTAGTCTACATCAAGATTAAACAAACCTTAGAGATAGAACGTAGAACTACTTTATTGTGTCATGTTTCAAGTAGGTAGCACAAACCGTGTTTGATTTAAAGTTCTAACTGCATCTGTCAATATAGGAGAAAACAGAGTGAAACCTAAAAATTCAAACTGTTCCTGCAAACGAATGCTTCAACCTAGAAGAACAAAACTTGGGCATCCAAGTGGGAATGGTGTACTGATCATTACTTGAATGTATCATGAAGATTGGATGAAAAAATATATGTTGAGATTTCAGGAGACTCTAGTTTTTTGAAAGTTTGGCAACCCCTTTCAATATAAGTGTTATTCGCCAGTCCCTGCATTAGGCTACATCAAGAGGAAACAAACCTTAGAGATAGAACGTAGAACTACTTTATTGTGTCAAGTTTCAAGAAGCTAGCACAAACCGTGTTTGATTTAGAGTTCTAGCTGCATCTGTCAATATAGGAGAAAACAGAGTGAAACCTAGAAATTCAAACTCTTACTGCAAACGAATGCATCAACCCAGGAGAACGAAACTTGGGCATCCAAGTTTGATTGGTGTACTGCTCATTACTTGAAAGTATCATTAAGGTCGGAAAAAAAATATGTGTTGAGATTTCAGGAGACTCTAGTTTTTTGGCAGCCTAACAACGCCTTTCATTGAAAGTGTTATTCGCCAGTCTGTGCTGAAGGCTACATCAAGAGGAAACAAACCTTAGGGATAGAATGTCGAACTACTTTATTGTGTCAAGTTTCAAGAAGCTATCCCAAACCGTGTATGATTTAGAGTTTGAACTAAATTTTCAATATAGGAGAAAACAGAGTGAAACCTAAAAATTCAAACTGTTCCTGCAAACGAATGCTTCAACCTAGGAGAACGAAACGTGGGCATCCAAGTGGGAATGGTGTACTGATCATTACTTGAAAGTATCATGAAGATTGGATGAAAAAATATATGTTGAGATTTCAGAAGACTCTAGTTTTTGGAAATTTGGCAACCCCTTTCAATAAAAGTGTTATTTGACAGTCCCTGCATTAGGCAACATCAAGAGGAAACAAACCTTAGAGATAGAACGTAGAACTACAGTATTTTGTCAAGTTTCAAGAAGCTAGCACAAACCGTGTTTGATTTAGAGTTTGAACTGCATCTGTCTATATAGGACAAAACAGAGTGAAACCTAAAAATTCAAACTGTTACTGCAAACGAATGCTTCAACGTAGGAGAACGAAACTTGGGCATCCAAGTTTGATTGGTGAACTGCTCATTACTTGAAAGTATCATGAAGGTCGGAAGAAAAAATATATGATGAGATTTCAGGAGAGTATAGTTTTTTGGCAGCCTAACAAAGCCTTTCATTGAATGTGTTATTCGCCAGTCTCTGCTTAAGGCTACATCAAGAGGAAACAAACCTTAGGGATAGAACGTAGAACTACTTTATTGTGTCATGTTTCAAGTAGCTAGCACAAACCGTGTTTGATTTAAAGTTCTAACTGCATCTGTCAATATAGGAGAAAACAGAGTGAAACCTAAAAATTCAAACTGTTCCTGCAAACGAATGCTTCAACCTAGAAGAGCAAAACTTTTGCATCCACGTGGGAATGGTGTACTGATCATTACTTGAATGTATCATGAAGATTGGATGAAAAAATATATGTTGAGATTTCAGGAGACTCTAGTTTTTTGAAAGTTTGGCAACCCCTTTCAATATAAGTGTTATTTGCCAGTCCCTGCATTAGGCTACATCAAGAGGAAACAAACCTTAGAGATAGAAAGTAGAACTACTTTATTGTGTCAAGTTTCAAGAAGCTAGCACAAACCGTGTTTGATTTAGAGTTCTAGCTGCATCTGTCAATATAGTAGAAAACAGAGGGAAACCTAGAAATTCAAACTGTTACTGCAAACGAATGCATAAACCTAGGAGAACGAAACTTGGGCATCCAAGTTTTGATTGGTGTACTGCTCATTACTTGGAAGTATCATTATGGTCGGAAAAAAAATATGTGTTGAGATTTCAGATGACTCTAGTTTTTTGGCAGCCTAGCAACGCCTTTCATTGAAAGTGTTATTCGCCAGTCTGTGCTGAAGGCTACATCAAGAGGAAACAAACGTTAGGGATAGAATGTAGAACTACTTTATTGTGTCAAGTTTCAAGAAGCTAGCCCAAACCGTGTATGATTTAGAGTTTGAACTACATTTGTCAATATAGGAGAAAACAGAGTGAAACCTAAAAATTCAAACTGTTCCTGCAAACGAATGCTTCAACGTAGGAGAATGAAACTTGAGCATCCAAGTGGGATTGGTGTACTGATCATTACTTGAAAGTATCATGAAGATTGGATGAAAAAATATATGTTGAGATTTCAGAAGACTCTAGTTTTTGGAAGTTTGGCAAACCCTTTCAATAAAAGTGTTATTCGCCAGTCCCTGCATTAGGCAACATCATGAGGAAACAAACCTTAGAGATAGAACGTAGAAGTACAGTATTTTGTCAAGTTTCAAGAAGCTAGCACAAACCGTGTTTGATTTAGAGTTCGAACTGCATCTGTCAATATAGGACAAAACAGAGTGAAACCTAAATTTCAAACTGTTCCTGCAAACGAATGCTTCAACCTAGGAGAACGTAACTTGGGCATCCATGTTTGATTGGTGCACTGCTCATTACTTGAAAGTATCATGAAGGTCGTAAGAAAAAATATATGATGAGATTTCAGGAGACTGTAGTTTTTTGGCAGCCTAACAACGCCTTTCATTGAATGTGTTATTCGCCAGTCTCTGCTTAAGGCTACATCAAGAGGAAACAAACCTTAGGGATAGAACGTAGAACTACTTTATTGTGTCATGTTTCAAGTAGCTAGCACAAACCGTGTTTGATTTAAAGTTCTAACTGCATCTGTCAATATAGGAGAAAACAGAGTGAAACCTAAAAATTCAAACTGTTCCTGCAAACGAATGCTTCAACCTAGAAGAACAAAACTTGGGCATCCAAGTGGGAATGGTGTACTGATCATTACTTGAATGTATCATGAAGATTTAATGAAAAAATATATGTTGAGATTCCAGGAGACTCTAGTTTTTTGAAAGTTTGGCAACCCCTTTCAATATAAGTGTTACTCGCCAGTCCCTCCTTTAGGCTACATCAAGAGGAAACAAACCTTAGTGATAGAACGTAGAACTACTTTGTTGTGTCAAGTTTCAAGAAGCTAGCACAAACCGTGTTTGATTTAGAGTTCTAGCTGCATCTGTCAATATAGGAGAAAACAGAGTGAAACCTAGAAATTCAAACTGTTACTGCAAATGAATGCATCAACCTAGGAGAACGAAACTTGGGCATCCAAGTTTGATTGGTGTACTGCTCATTACTTGAAAGTATCATTAAGGTCGGAAAAAAAATATGTGTTGAGATTTCAGGAGACTCTAGTTTTTTGGCAGCCTAACAACGCCTTTCATTGTAAGTGTTATTCGCCAGTCTGTGCTGAAGGCTACATCAAGAGGAAACAAACCTTAGGGATAGAATGTAGAACTACTTTATTGTGTCAAGTTTCAAGAAGCTAGCCCAAACCGTGTATGATTTAGAGTTTGAACTACATTTGTCAATATAGGAGAAAACAGAGTGAAACCTAAAAATTCAAACTGTTCCTGCAAACGAATGCTTCAACGTAGGAGAATGAAACTTGAGCATCCAGGTGGGATTGGTGTACTGATCATTACTTGAAAGTATCATGAAGATTGGATGAAAAAATATATGTTGAGATTTCAGAAGACTCTAGTTTTTGGAAGTTTGGCAAACCCTTTCAATAAAAGTGTTATTCACCAGTCCCTGCATTAGGCTACATCAAGAGGAAACAAACCTTAGAGATAGAACGTAGAAGTACAGTATTTGGTCAAGTTTCAAGAAGCTAGCACAAACCGTGTTTGATTTAGAGTTTTAGCTTCATCTGTCAATATAGGAGAAAACAGAGTGAAACCTAGAAATTCAAACTGTTACTGCAAACGAATGCATCAACCTAGGAGAACGAAACTTGGGCATCCAAATTTGATTGGTGCACTGCTCATTACTTGAAAGTATCATGAAGGTCGGAAGAAAAAATATATGATGAGATTTCAGGAGACTGTAGTTTTTGGCAGCCTAACAACGCCTTTCATTGAAAGTGTTATTCGCCAGTCTCTGCTTTAGGCTACATCAAGAGGAAACAAACCATTAGGGATAGAAGGTAGAACTACTTTATTGTGTCATGTTTCAAGTAGCTAGCACAAACCGTGTTTGATTTAAAGTTCTAACTGCATCTGTCAATATAGGAGAAACAGAGTGTAACCTAAAAATTCAAACTGTTCCTACAAACGAATGCTTCAACCTAGAAGAACAAAACTTGGGCATCCAAGTGGGAATGGTGTACTGATCATTACTTCAATGTATCATGAAGATTGGATGAAAAAATATATGTTGAGATTCCAGGAGACTCTAGTTTTTTGAAAGTTTGGCAACCCCTTTCAATATAAGCGTTATTCGCCAGTCCCTGCATTAGGCTACATCAAGAGGAAACAAACCTTAGAGATAGAACGTAGAACTACTTTATTGTGTCAAGTTTCAAGAAGCTAGCACAAACCGTGTTTGATTTAGAGTTCTAGCTGCATCTGTCAATATAGGAGAAAACAGAGTGAAACCTAGAAATTCAAACTCTTACTGCAAACGAATGCATCAACCTAGGAGAACGAAACTTGGGCATCCAAGTTGGATTGTTGTACTGCTCATTACTTGGAAGAATCATTAAGTTCGGAAAAAAAATATGTGTTGAGATTTCAGGAGACTCTAGTTTTTTGGCAGCCTAACAACGCCTTTAATTGAAAGTGTTATTTGCCAGTCTGTGCTGAAGGCTACATCAAGAGGAAACAAACCTTAGGGAAAGAATGTAGAACTACTTTACTGTGTCAAGTTTCAAGAAGCTAGCCCAAACCGTGTATGATTTAGAGTTGGAACTACATTTCTCAATATAGCAGAAAACAGAGTGAAACCTAAAAATTCAAACTGTTCCTGCAAACGAATGCTTCAACGTAGGAGAATGAAACTTGAGCATCCAAGTGGAATTGGTGTACTGATCATTTCTTGAAAGTATCATGAAGATTGGATGAAAAAATATATGTTGAGATTTCAGAAGACTCTAGTTTTTGAAAGTTTGGCAACCCCTTTCAATAAAAGTGTTATTCGCCAGTCCTTGCATTAGGCTACATCAAGAGGAAACAAACCTTAGAGATAGAACGTAGAACTACTTCATTGTGTCAAGTTTCAAGAAGCTAGCACAAACCGTGTTTGATTTAAAGTTCTAGCTGCATCTGTCAATATAGGAGAAAACAGAGTGAAACCTAGAAATTCAAACTGTTACTGCAAACGAATGCAACAACCTAGGAGAACGAAACTTGGGCATCCAAGTTTGATTGGTGTACTGCTCATTACTTGAAAGTATCATTAAGGTCGGAAAAAAAATATGTGTGGAGATTTCAGGAGACTCTAGTTTTTTGGCAGCCTAACAATGCCTTTCATTGAAAGTGTTATTTGCCAGTCTGTGCTGAAGGCTACATCAAGAGGAAACAAACCATAGGGATAGAATGTAGAACTACTTTATTGTGTCAAGTTTCAAGAAGCTAGCCCAAACCGTGTATCATTTAGAGTTTGAACTACATTTGTCAATATAGGAGAAAACAGTGAAACCTAAAAATTCAAACTGTTCCTGCAAACGAATGCTTCAACGTAGCAGAATGAAACTTGAGCATCCAAGTGGGATTGGTGTACTGATCATTACTTGAAAGTATCATGAAGTTTGGATGAAAAAATATATGTTGAGTTTTCAGAAGACTCTAGTTTTTGGAAGTTTGGCAACCCCTTTCAATAAAAGTGTTATTCGCCAGTCCCTGCATTAGGCTACATCAAGAGTAAACAAACATTAGAGATAGAACGTAGAACTACAGTATTTTGTCAAGTTTCAAGAAGCTAGCACAAACCGCGTTTGATTTAGAGTTCGAACTGCATCTGTCAATATAGGACAAAACAGAGTGAAACCTAAAAATTCAAACTGTTACTGCAAACGAATGCTTCAACCTAGGAGAACGAAACTTGGGCATCCAAGTTTGATTGGTGCACTGCTCATTACTTGAAAGTATCATGAAGGTCGGAAGAAAAAATATATGATGAGATTTCAGGAGACTGTAGTTTTTTGGCAGCCTAAGAACGCCTTTCATTGAATGTGTTATTCGCCAGTCTCTGCTTAAGGCTACATCAAGAGGATACAAACCTTAGGGATAGAACGTAGAACTACTTTATTGTGTCATGTTTCAAGTAGCTAGCACAAACCGTGTTTGATTTAAAGTTCTAACTGCATCTGTCAATATAGGAGAAAACAGAGTGAAACCTAAAAATTCAAACTGATCCTGCAAATGAATGCTTCAACTTAGAAGAACAAAACTTGGGCATCCAAGTGGGAATGGTGTACTGATCATTACTTGAATGTATCATGAAGATTGGATGAAAAAATATATGTTGAGATTTCAGGAGACTCTAGTTTTTTGAAAGTTTGGCAACCCCTTTCAATATAAGTGTTATTTGACAGTCCCTGCATTAGGCTACATCAAGAGGAAACAAACCTTAGAGACAGAACGTAGAACTACTTTATTGTGTCAAGTTTCAAGAAGCTAGCACAAACCGTGTTTGATTTAGAGTTCTAGCTGCATCTGTCAATAAAGGAGAAAACAGAGTGAAACCTAGAAATTCAAACTGTTACTGCAAACGAATGCATCATCCTAGGAGAACGAAACTTGGGCATCCAAGTTTGATTGGTGTACTGCCCATTACTTGGAAGTATCATTACGGTCGGAAAAAAAATATGTGTTGAGATTTCAGGAGACTCTAGTTTTTTGGCAGCCTAACAACACCTTTCATTGAAAGTGTTATTCGCCAGTCTGTGCTGAAGGCTACATCAAGAGGAAACAAACCTTAGGGATAGAATGGAAAACTACTTTATTGTGTCAAGTTTCAAGAAGCTAGCCCAAACCGTGTATGATTTAGAGTTTGAACTACATTTGTCAATATAGGAGAAAACAGAGTGAAACCTAAAAATTCAAACTGTTACTGCAAACGAATGCTTCAACGTAGGAGAATGAAACTTGAGCATCCAAGTGGGATTGGTGTACTGATCATTACTTGAAAGTATCATGAAGATTGGACGAAAAAATATATGTTGAGATTTCAGAAGACTCTAGATTTTGGAAGTTTGGCAACCCCTTTCAATAAAAGTGTTATTCACCAGTCCCTACATTAGGCTACATCAAGAGGAAACAAACCTTTGAGATAGAACGTAGAAGTACAGTATTTTGTCAAGTTTCAAGAAGCTAGCACAAACCGTGTTTGATTTAGAGTTTTAGCTTCATCTGTCAATATAGGAGAAAACAGAGTGAAACCTAAAAATTCAAACTGTTACTGCAAACGAATGCATCAACCTAGGAGAACGAAACTTGGGCATCCAAATTTGATTGGTGCACTGCTCATTACTTGAAAGTATCATGAAGGTCGGAAGAAAAAATATATGATGAGATTTCAGGAGACTGTAGTTTTTGGCAGCCTAACAACGCCTTTCATTGAATGTGTTATTCGCCAGTCTCTGCTTTAGGCTACATCAAGAGGAAACAAACCATTAGGGATAGAACGTAGAACTACTTTATTGTGTCATGTTTCAAGTAGCTAGCACAAACCGTATTTGATTTAAAGTTCTAACTGCATCTGTCAATATAGGAGAAACAGAGTGTAACCTAAAAATTCAAACTGTTCCTACAAACGAATGCTTCAACCTAGAAGAACAAAACTTGGGCATCCAAGTGGGAATGGTGTACTGATCATTACTTCAATGTATCATGAAGATTGGATGAAAAAATATATGTTGAGATTCCAGGAGACTCTAGTTTTTTGAAAGTTTGGCAACCCCTTTCAATATAAGTGTTATTCGCCAGTCCCTGCATTAGGCTACATCAAGAGGAAACAAACCTTAGAGATAGAACATAGAACTACTTTATTGTGTCAAGTTTCAAGAAGCTAGCACAAACCGTGTTTGATTTAGAGTTCTAGCTGCATCTGTCAATATAGGAGAAAACAGAGTGAAACCTAGAAATTCAAACTGTTACTGCAAACGAATGCATCAACCTAGGAGAACGAAACTTGGGCATCCAAGTTGGATTTGTGTACTGCTCATTACTTGGAAGTATCATTAAGTTCGGAAAAAAAATATGTGTTGAGATTTCAGGAGACTCTAGTTTTTTGGCAGCCTAACAACGCCTTTAATTGAAAGTGTTATTTGCCAGTCTGTGCTGAAGGCTACATCAAGAGGAAACAAAACTTAGGGAAAGAATGTAGAACTACATTATTGTGTCAAGTTTCAAGAAGCTAGCCCAAACCGTGTATGATTTAGAGTTTGAACTACATTTGTCAATATAGGAGAAAACAGTGAAACCTAAAAATTCAAACTGTTCCTGCAAACGAATGCTTCAACGTAGGAGAATGAAACTTGAGCATCCAAGTGGAATTGGAGTACTGATCATTTCTTGAAAGTATCATGAAGATTGGATGAAAAAATATATGTTGAGATTTCAGAAGACTCTAGTTTTTGAAAGTTTGGCAACCCCTTTCAATAAAAGTGTTATTCGCCAGTCCTTGCATTAGGCTACATCAAGAGGAAACAAACCTTAGAGATAGAACGTAGAACTACTTCATTGTGTCAAGTTTCAAGAAGCTAGCACAAACCGTGTTTGATTTAAAGTTCTAGCTGCATCTGTCAATATAGGAGAAAACAGAGTGAAACCTAGAAATTCAAACTGTTACTGCAAACGAATGCAACAACCTAGGAGAACGAAACTTGGGCATCCAAGTTTGATTGGGGTACTGCTCATTACTTGAAAGTATCATTAAGGTCGGAAAAAAAATATGTGTGGATATTTCAGGAGACTCTAGTTTTTTGGCAGCCTAACAACGCCTTTCATTGAAAGTGTTATTTGCCAGTCTGTGCTGAAGGCTACATCAAGAGGAAACAAACCATAGGGATAGAATGTAGAACTACTTTATTGTGTCAAGTTTCAAGAAGCTAGCCCAAACCGTGTATCATTTAGAGTTTGAACTACATTTGTCAATATAGGAGAAAACAGTGAAACCTAAAAATTCAAACTGTTCCTGCAAACGAATGCTTCAACGTAGCAGAATGAAACTTGAGCATCCAAGTGGGATTGGTGTACTGATTATTACTTGAAAGTATCATGAAGTTTGGATGAAAAAATATATGTTGAGTTTTCAGAAGACTCTAGTTTTTGGAAGTTTGGCAACCCCTTTCAATAAAAGTGTTATTCGCCAGTCCCTGCATTAGGCTACATCAAGAGTAAACAATCCTTAGAGATAGAACGTAGAACTACTTTATTGTGTCAAGTTTCAAGAAGCTAGCACAAACCGTGTTTGATTTAGAGTTCTAGCTGCATCTGTCAATATAGGAGAAAACAGAGTGAAACCTAGAAATTCAAACTCTTACTGCAAACGAATGCATCAACCTAGGAGAACGAAACTTGGGCATCCAAGTTTGATTGGTGCACTGCTCATTACTTGAAAGTATCATGAAGGTCGGAAGAAAAAATATATGATGAGATTTCAGGAGAGTGTAGTTTTTTGGCAGCCTAACAAAGCCTTTCATTGAATGTGTTATTCGCCAGTCTCTGCTTAAGGCTACATCAAGAGGAAACAAACCTTAGGGATAGATTGTAGAACTACTTTATTGTGTCATGTTTCAAGTAGCTAGCACAAACGGTGTTTGATTTAAAGTTGTAACTGCATTGTCAATATAGGAGAAAACAGAGTGAAACCTAAAAATTCAAACTGTTCCTGCAAACGAATGCTTCAACCTAGAAGAACAAACCTTGGGCTTCCAAGTGGGAATGGTGTACTGATCATTACTTGAATGTATCATGAAGATTGGATGAAAAAATATATGTTGAGATTTCAGGAGACTCTAGTTTTTTGAAAGTTTGGCAACCCCTTTCAATATAAGTGTTATTCGCCAGTCCCTGCATTAGGCTACATCAAGAGGAAACAAAACTTAGAGATAGAACGTAGAACTACAGTATTTTGTCAAGTTTCAAGAAGCTAGCACAAACCGTGTTTGATTTAGAGTTCGAACTGCATCTGTCAATATAGGACAAAACAGAGTGAAACCTAAAAATTCAAACTGTTCCTGCAAACGAATGCTTCAACCTAGGAGAACGAATCTTGGGCATCCAAGTTTGATTGGTGCACTGCTCATTACTTGAAAGTATCATGAAGGTCGGAAGAAAAAATATATGATGAGATTTCAGGAGAGTGTAGTTTTTTGGCAGCCTAACAACGCCTTTCATTGAATGTGTTATTCGCCAGTCTCTGCTTAAGGCTACATCAAGAGGAAACAAACCTTAGGGATAGAACGTAGAACTACTTTATTGTGTCATGTTTCAAGGAGCTAGCAACAACCGTGTTTGATTTAAAGTTCTAACTGCATCTGTCAATATAGGAGAAAACAGAGTGAAACCTAAAAATTCAAACTGTTCCTGCAAACGAATGCTTCAACCTAGAAGAACAAAACTTGGGCATCCAAGTGGGAATGGTGTACTGATCATTACTTGAATGTATCATGAAGATTGGATGAAAAAATATATGTTGAGATTTCAGGAGACTCTAGTTTTTTGAAAGTTTGGCAACCCCTTTCAATATAAGTGTTATTCGCCAGTCCCTGCTTTAATCTACATCAAGAGGAAACAAACCTTAGAGATAGAACGTAGAACTACTTTATTGTGTCAAGTTTCAAGAAGCTAGCACAAACCGTGTTTGATTTAGAGTTCTAGCTGCATCTGTCAATATAGGAGAAAACAGAGTGAAACCTAGAAATTCAAACTGTTACTGCAAACAAATGCATCAACCTAGGAGAACGAAACTTGGGCATCCAAGTTTGATTGGTGTACTGCTCAGTACTTGAAAGTATCATTAAGGTCGGAAAAAAAATATGTGTTGAGATTTCAGGAGACTCTAGTTTTTTGGCAGCCTAACAACGCCTTTCATTGTAAGTGTTATTCGCCAGTCTGTGCTGAAGGCTACATCAAGAGGAAACAAACCTTAGGGATAGAATGTAGAACTACTTTATTATGTCAAGTTTCATGAAGCTAGCCCAAACCGTGCATGATTTAGAGTTTGAACTACATTTGTCAATATAGGAGAAAACAGAGTGAAACCTAAAAATTCAAACTGTTGATGCAAACGAATGCTTCAACGTAGGAGAATGAAACTTGAGCATCCAAGTGGGATTGGTGTACTGATCATTACTTGAAAGTATCATGAAGATTGGATGAAAAAATATATGTTGAGATTTCAGAAGACTCTAGTTTTTGGAAGTTTGGCAACCCCTTTCAATAAAAGTGTTATTCGCCAGTCCCTGCATTAGGCTACATCAAGAGGAAACAAACCTTAGAGATAGAACGTAGAACTACAGTATTTTGTCAAGTTTCAAGAAGCTAGCACAAACCGTGTTTGATTTAGAGTTCGAACTGCATCTGTCAATATAGGACAAAACAGAGTGAAACCTAAAAATTCAAACTGTTCCTGCAAACGAATGCTTCAAGCTAGGAGAACGAAACTTGGGCATCCAAGTTTTATTGGTGCACTGCTCATTACTTGAAAGTATCATGAAGGTCGGAAGAAAAAATATATGATGAGATTTCAGGAGACTGTAGTTTTTTTCCAGCCTAACAACGCCTTTCAATGAATGTGTTATTCGCCAGTCTCTGCTTAAGGCTACATCAAGAGGAAACAAACCTTAGGGATAGAACGTAGAACTACTTTATTGTGTCATGTTTCAAGTAGCTAGCACAAACCGTGTTTGATTTAAAGTTCTAACTGCATCTGTCAATATAGGAGAAAACAGAGTGAAACCTAAAAATTCAAACTTTTCCTGCAAATGAATGCTTCAACCTAGAAGAACAAAACTTGGGCAGCCAAGTGGGAATGGTGTACTGATCATTACTTGAATGTATCATGAAGATTGGATGAAAAAATATATGTTGAGATTTCAGGAGACTCTAGTTTTTTGAAAGTTTGGCAACCCCTTTCTATATAAGTGTTATTCGCCAGTCCCTGCATTAGGCTACATCAAGAGGAAACAAACCTTAGAGAAAGAACGTAGAACTACTTTATTGTGTCAAGTTTCAAGAAGCTAGCACAAACCGTGTTTGATTTAGAGTTCTAGCTGCATCTGTCAATATAGGAGAAAAGAGAGTGAAACCTAGAAATTCAAACTGTTACTGCAAACGAATGCATCAACCTAGGAGAACGAAACTTGGGCATCCAAGTTTGATTGGTGTACTGCTCATTACTTGAAAGTATCATTAAGTTCGGAAAAATAATATGTGTTGATTTTTCAGGAGACTCTAGTTTTTTGGCAGCCTAACAACGCCTTTCATTGAAAGTGTTATTCGCCAGTCTGTGCTGAAGGCTACATCAAGAGGAAACAAACCTTAGGGATAGAATGTAGAACTACTTTATTGTGTCAAGTTTCAAGAAGCTAGCCCAAACCGTGTATGATTTAGAGTTTGAACTACATTTGTCAATATAGGAGAAAACAGAGTGAAACCTAGAAATTCAAACTCTTACTGCAAACGAATGCATCAACCTAGGAGAACGAAACTTGGGCATCCAAGTTGGATTGGTGTACTGCTCATTACTTGGAAGTATCATTAAGTTCGGAAAAAAAATATGTGTTGAGATTTCAGGAGACTCTAGTTTTTTGGCAGCCTAACAACGCCTTTAATTGAAAGTGTTATTTGCCAGTCTGTGCTGAAGGCTACATCAAGAGGAAACAAAACTTAGGGAAAGAATGTAGAACTACATTATTGTGTCAAGTTTCAAGAAGCTAGCCCAAACCGTGTATGATTTAGAGTTTGAACTACATTTGTCAATATAGGAGAAAACAGTGAAACCTAAAAATTCAAACTGTTCCTGCAAACGAATGCTTCAACGTAGGAGAATGAAACTTGAGCATCCAAGTGGAATTGGTGTACTGATCATTTCTTGAAAGTATCATGAAGATTGGATGAAAAAATATATGTTGAGATTTCAGAAGACTCTAGTTTTTGAAAGTTTGGCAACCCCTTTCAATAAAAGTGTTATTCGCCAGTCCTTGCATTAGGCTACATCAAGAGGAAACAAACCTTAGAGATAGAACGTAGAACTACTTCATTGTGTCAAGTTTCAAGAAGCTAGCACAAACCGTGTTTGATTTAAAGTTCTAGCTGCATCTGTCAATATA
Organism: Callospermophilus lateralis; assembly: GCF_048772815.1. NCBI lineage: Eukaryota > Metazoa > Chordata > Mammalia > Rodentia > Sciuridae > Callospermophilus > Callospermophilus lateralis. The sequence goes on from NW_027513623.1 coordinate 100,551, forward strand.
GGAGAAAACAGAGTGAAACCTAGAAATTCAAACTGTTACTGCAAACGAATGCAACAACCTAGGGGACCGAAACTTGGGCATCCAAGTTTGATTGGTGTACTGCTCATTACTTGAAAGTATCATTAAGGTCGGAAAAAAAATATGTGTGGAGATTTCAGGAGACTCTAGTTTTTTGGCAGCCTAACAATGCCTTTCATTGAAAGTGTTATTTGCCAGTCTGTGCTGAAGGCTACATCAAGAGGAAACAAACCATAGGGATAGAATGTAGAACTACTTTATTGTGTCAAGTTTCAAGAAGCTAGCCCAAACCGTGTATCATTTAGAGTTTGAACTACATTTGTCAATATAGGAGAAAACAGTGAAACCTAAAAATTCAAACTGTTCCTGCAAACGAATGCTTCAACGTAGCAGAATGAAACTTGAGCATCCAAGTGGGATTGGTGTACTGATCATTACTTGAAAGTATCATGAAGTTTGGATGAAAAAATATATGTTGAGTTTTCAGAAGACTCTAGTTTTTGGAAGTTTGGCAACCCTTTCAATAAAAGTGTTATTCGCCAGTCCCTGCATTAGGCTACATCAAGAGTAAACAAACATTAGAGATAGAACGTAGAACTACAGTATTTTGTCAAGTTTCAAGAAGCTAGCACAAACCGCGTTTGATTTAGAGTTCGAACTGCATCTGTCAATATAGGACAAAACAGAGTGAAACCTAAAAATTCAAACTGTTCCTGCAAACGAATGCTTCAACCTAGGAGAACGAAACTTGGGCATCCAAGTTTGATTGGTGCACTGCTCATTACTTGAAAGTATCATGAAGGTCGGAAGAAAAAATATATGATGAGATTTCAGGAGACTGTAGTTTTTTTCCAGCCTAACAACGCCTTTCAATGAATGTGTTATTCGCCAGTCTCTGCTTCAGGCTACATCAAGAGGAAACAAACCTTAGGGATAGAACGTAGAACTACTTTATTGTGTCATGTTTCAAGTAGCTAGCACAAACCGTGTTTGATTTAAAGTTCTAACTGCATCTGTCAATATAGGAGAAAACAGAGTGAAACCTAAAAATTCAAACTTTTCCTGCAAACGAATGCTTCAACCTAGAAGAACAGAACTTGGGCAGCCAAGTGGGAATGGTGTACTGATCATTACTTGAATGTATCATGAAGATTGGATGAAAAAATATATGTTGAGATTTCAGGAGACTCTAGTTTTTTGAAAGTTTGGCAACCCCTTTCTATATAAGTGTTATTCGCCAGTCCCTGCATTAGGCTACATCAAGAGGAAACAAAACTTAGACATAGAACGTAGAACCACTTTATTGTGTCAAGTTTCAAGAAGCTAGCACAAACCGTGTTTGATTTAGAGTTCTAGCTGCATCTGTCAATATAGGAGAAAACAGAGTGAAACCTAGAAATTCAAACTGTTACTGCAAACGAATGCATCAACCTAGGAGAACGAAACTTGGGCATCCAAGTTTGATTGGTGTACTGCTCATTACTTGAAAGTATCATTAAGTTCGGAAAAATAATATGTGTTGATTTTTCAGGAGACTCTAGTTTTTTGGCAGCCTAACAACGCCTTTCATTGAAAGTGTTATTCGCCAGTCTGTGCTGAAGGCTACATCAAGAGGAAACAAACCTTAGGGATAGAATGTAGAACTACTTTATTGTGTCAAGTTTCAAGAAGCTAGCCCAAACCGTGTATGATTTAGAGTTTGAACTACATTTGTCAATATAGGAGAAAACAGAGTGAAACCTAGAAATTCAAACTCTTACTGCAAACGAATGCATCAACCTAGGAGAACGAAACTTGGGCATCCAAGTTGGATTGGTGTACTGCTCATTACTTGGAAGTATCATTAAGTTCGGAAAAAAATATGTGTTGAGATTTCAGGAGACTCTAGTTTTTTGGCAGCCTAACAACGCCTTTAATTGAAAGTGTTATTTGCCAGTCTGTGCTGAAGGCTACATCAAGAGGAAACAAACCTTAGGGAAAGAATGTAGAACTACTTTATTGTGTCAAGTTTCAAGAAGCTAGCCCAAACCGTGTATGATTTAGAGTTTGAACTACATTTGTCAATATAGGAGAAAACAGTGAAACCAAAAATTCAAACTGTTCCTGCAAACGAATGCTTCAACGTAGGAGAATGAAACTTGAGCATCCAAGTGGAATTTGTGTACTGATCATTTCTTGAAAGTATCATGAAGATTGGATGAAAAAATATATGTTGAGATTTCAGAAGACTCTAGTTTTTGAAAGTTTGGCAACCCCTTTCAATAAAAGTGTTATTCGCCAGTCCTTGCATTAGGCTACATCAAGAGGAAACAAACCTTAGAGATAGAACGTAGAACTACTTCATTGTGTCAAGTTTCAAGAAGCTAGCACAAACCGTGTTTGATTTAAAGTTCTAGCTGCATCTGTCAATATAGGAGAAAACAGAGTGAAACCTAGAAATTCAAACTGTTACTGCAAACGAATGCAACAACCTAGGAGAACGAAACTTGGGCATCCAAGTTTGATTGGTGCACTGCTCATTACTTGAAAGTATCATGAAGGTCGGAAGAAAAAATATATGATGAGATTTCAGGAGACTGTAGTTTTTTGGCAGCCTAAGAACGCCTTTCATTGAATGTGTTATTCGCCAGTCTCTGCTTAAGGCTACATCAAGAGGAAACAAACCTTAGGGATAGAACGTAGAACTACTTTATTGTGTCATGTTTCAAGTAGCTAGCACAAACCGTGTTTGATTTAAAGTTCTAACTGCATCTGTCAATATAGGAGAAAACAGAGTGAAACCTAAAAATTCAAACTGATCCTGCAAATGAATGCTTCAACCTAGAAGAACAAAACTTGGGCATCCAAGTGGGAATGGTGTACTGATCATTACTTGAATGTATCATGAAGATTGGATGAAAAAATATATGTTGAGATTTCAGGAGACTCTAGTTTTTTGAAAGTTTTGCAACCCCTTTCAATATAAGTGTTATTTGACAGTCCCTGCATTAGGCTACATCAAGAGGAAACAAACCTTAGAGATAGAACGTAGAACTACTTTATTGTGTCAAGTTTCAAGAAGCTAGCACAAACCGTGTTTGATTTAGAGTTCTAGCTGCATCTGTCAATAAAGGAGAAAACAGAGTGAAACCTAGAAATTCAAACTGTTACTGCAAACGAATGCATCATCCTAGGAGAACGAAACTTGGGCATCCAAGTTTGATTGGTGTACTGCCCATTACTTGGAAGTATCATTAAGGTCGGAAAAAAAATATATGTTGAGATTTCAGGAGACTCTAGTTTTTTGGCAGCCTAACAACACCTTTCATTGAAAGTGTTATTCGCCAGTCTGTGCTGAAGGCTACATCAAGAGGAAACAAACCTTAGGGATAGAATGGACAACTACTTTATTGTGTCAAGTTTCAAGAAGCTAGCCCAAACCGTGTATGATTTAGAGTTTGAACTACATTTGTCAATATAGGAGAAAACAGAGTGAAACCTAAAAATTCAAACTGTTACTGCAAACGAATGCTTCAACGTAGGAGAATGAAACTTGAGCATCCAAGTGGGATTGGTGTACTGATCATTATTTGAAAGTATCATGAAGATTGGACGAAAAAATATATGTTGAGATTTCAGAAGACTCTAGTTTTTGGAAGTTTGGCAACCTCTTTCAATAAAAGTGTTATTCACCAGTCCCTGCATTAGGCTACATCAAGAGGAAACAAACCTTTGAGATAGAACGTAGAAGTACAGTATTTTGTCAAGTTTCAAGAAGCTAGCACAAACCGTGTTTGATTTAGAGTTTTAGCTTCATCTGTCAATATAGGAGAAAACAGAGTGAAACCTAGAAATTCAAACTGTTACTGCAAACGAATGCATCAACCTAGGAGAACGAAACTTGGGCATCCAAATTTGATTGGTGCACTGCTCATTACTTGAAAGTATCATGAAGGTCGGAAGAAAAAATATATGATGAGATTTCAGGAGACTGTAGTTTTTGGCAGCCTAACAACGCCTTTCATTGAATGTGTTATTCGCCAGTCTCTGCTTTAGGCTACATCAAGAGGAAACAAACCATTAGGGATAGAACGTAGAACTACTTTATTGTGTCATGTTTCAAGTAGCTAGCACAAACCGTATTTGATTTAAAGTTCTAACTGCATCTGTCAATATAGGAGAAACAGAGTGTAACCTAAAAATTCAAACTGTTCCTACAAACGAATGCTTCAACCTAGAAGAACAAAACTTGGGCATCCAAGTGGGAATGGTGTACTGATCATTACTTCAATGTATCATGAAGATTGGATGAAAAAATATATGTTGAGATTCCAGGAGACTCTAGTTTTTTGAAAGTTTGGCAACCCCTTTCAATATAAGTGTTATTCGCCAGTCCCTGCATTAGGCTACATCAAGAGGAAACAAACCTTAGAGATAGAACGTAGAACTACTTTATTGTGTCAAGTTTCAAGAAGCTAGCACAAACCGTGTTTGATTTAGAGTTCTAGCTGCATCTGTCAATATAGGAGAAAACAGAGTGAAACCTAGAAATTCAAACTGTTACTGCAAACGAATGCATCAACCTAGGAGAACGAAACTTGGGCATCCAAGTTGGATTGGTGTACTGCTCATTACTTGGAAGTATCATTAAGGTCGGAAAAAAAATATGTGTTGAGATTTCAGGAGACTCTAGTTTTTTGGCAGCCTAACAACGCCTTTAATTGAAAGTGTTATTTGCCAGTCTGTGCTGAAGGCTACATCAAGAGGAAACAAAACTTAGGGAAAGAATGTAGAACTACATTATTGTGTCAAGTTTCAAGAAGCTAGCCCAAACCGTGTATGATTTAGTGTTTGAAATACATTTGTCAATATAGGAGAAAACAGTGAAACCTAAAAATTCAAACTGTTCCTGCAAACGAATGCTTCAACGTAGGAGAATGAAACTTGAGCATCCAAGTGGAATTGGTGTACTGATCATTTCTTGAAAGTATCATGAAGATTGGATGAAAAAATATATGTTGAGATTTCAGAAGACTCTAGTTTTTGAAAGTTTGGCAACCCCTTTCAATAAAAGTGTTATTCGCCAGTCCTTGCATTAGGCTACATCAAGAGGAAACAAACCTTAGAGATAGAACGTAGAACTACTTCATTGTGTCAAGTTTCAAGAAGCTAGCACAAACCGTGTTTGATTTAAAGTTCTAGCTGCATCTGTCAATATAGGAGAAAACAGAGTGAAACCTAGAAATTCAAACTGTTACTGCAAACGAATGCAACAACCTAGGAGAACGAAAATTGGGCATCCAAGTTTGATTGGGGTACTGCTCATTACTTGAAAGTATCATTAAGGTCGGAAAAAAAATATGTGTGGAGATTTCAGGAGACTCTAGTTTTTTGGCAGCCTAACAACGCCTTTCATTGAAAGTGTTATTTGCCAGTCTGTGCTGAAGGCTACATCAAGAGGAAACAAACCATAGGGATAGAATGTAGAACTACTTTATTGTGTCAAGTTTCAAGAAGCTAGCCCAAACCGTGTATCATTTAGAGTTTGAACTACATTTGTCAATATAGGAGAAAACAGTGAAACCTAAAAATTCAAACTGTTCCTGCAAACGAATGCTTCAACGTAGCAGAATGAAACTTGAGCATCCAAGTGGGATTGGTGTACTGATTATTACTTGAAAGTATCATGAAGTTTGGATGAAAAAATATATGTTGAGTTTTCAGAAGACTCTAGTTTTTGGAAGTTTGGCAACCCCTTTCAATAAAAGTGTTATTCGCCAGTCCCTGCATTAGGCTACATCAAGAGTAAACAATCCTTAGAGATAGAACGTAGAACTACTTTATTGTGTCAAGTTTCAAGAAGCTAGCACAAACCGTGTTTGATTTAGAGTTCTAGCTGCATCTGTCAATATAGGAGAAAACAGAGTGAAACCTAGAAATTCAAACTCTTACTGCAAACGAATGCATCAACCTAGGAGAACGAAACTTGGGCATCCAAGTTTGATTGGTGCACTGCTCATTACTTGAAAGTATCATGAAGGTCGGAAGAAAAAATATATGATGAGATTTCAGGAGAGTGTAGTTTTTTGGCAGCCTAACAAAGCCTTTCATTGAATGTGTTATTCGCCAGTCTCTGCTTAAGGCTACATCAAGAGGAAACAAACCTTAGGGATAGATTGTAGAACTACTTTATTGTGTCATGTTTCAAGTAGGTAGCACAAACCGTGTTTGATTTAAAGTTCTAACTGCATCTGTCAATATAGGAGAAAACAGAGTGAAACCTAAAAATTCAAACTGTTCCTGCAAACGAATGCTTCAACCTAGAAGAACAAACCTTGGGCTTCCAAGTGGGAATGGTGTACTGATCATTACTTGAATGTATCATGAAGATTGGATGAAAAAATATATGTTGAGATTTCAGGAGACTCTAGTTTTTTGAAAGTTTGGCAACCCCTTTCAATATAAGTGTTATTCGCCAGTCCCTGCATTAGGCTACATCAAGAGGAAACAAACCTTAGAGATAGAACGTAGAACTACAGTATTTTGTCAAGTTTCAAGAAGCTAGCACAAACCGTGTTTGATTTAGAGTTCGAACTGCATCTGTCAATATAGGACAAAACAGAGTGAAACCTAAAAATTCAAACTGTTCCTGCAAACGAATGTTTCAACCTAGGAGAACGAATCTTGGGCATCCAAGTTTGATTGGTGCACTGCTCATTACTTGAAAGTATCATGAAGGTCGGAAGAAAAAATATATGATGAGATTTCAGGAGAGTGTAGTTTTTTGGCAGCCTAACAACGCCTTTCATTGAATGTGTTATTCGCCAGTCTCTGCTTTAGGCTACATCAAGAGGAAACAAACCTTAGGGATAGAACGTAGAACTACTTTATTGTGTCATGTTTCAAGGAGCTAGCAACAACCGTGTTTGATTTAAAGTTCTAACTGCATCTGTCAATATAGGAGAAAACAGAGTGAAACCTAAAAATTCAAACTGTTCCTGCAAACGAATGCTTCAACCTAGAAGAACAAAACTTGGGCATCCAAGTGGGAATGGTGTACTGATCATTACTTGAATGTATCATGAAGATTGGATGAAAAAATATATGTTGAGATTTCAGGAGACTCTAGTTTTTTGAAAGTTTGGCAACCCCTTTCAATATAAGTGTTATTCGCCAGTCCCTGCATTAGGCTACATCAAGAGGAAACAAACCTTAGAGATAGAACGTAGAACTACTTTATTGTGTCAAGTTTCAAGAAGCTAGCACAAACCGTGTTTGATTTAGAGTTCTAGCTGCATCTGTCAATATAGGAGAAAACAGAGTGAAACCTAGAAATTCAAACTGTTACTGCAAACGAATGCATCAACCTAGGAGAACGAAACTTGGGCATCCAAGTTTGATTGGTGTACTGCTCAGTACTTGAAAGTATCATTAAGGTCGGAAAAAAAATATGTGTTGAGATTTCAGGAGACTCTAGTTTTTTGGCAGCCTAACAACGCCTTTCATTGTAAGTGTTATTCGCCAGTCTGTGCTGAAGGCTACATCAAGAGGAAACAAACCTTAGGGATAGAATGTAGAACTACTTTATTATGTCAAGTTTCATGAAGCTAGCCCAAACCGTGCATGATTTAGAGATTGAACTACATTTGTCAATATAGGAGAAAACAGAGTGAAACCTAAAAATTCAAACTGTTGATGCAAACGAATGCTTCAACGTAGGAGAATGAAACTTGAGCATCCAAGTGGGATTGGTGTACTGATCATTACTTGAAAGTATCATGAAGATTGGATGAAAAAATATATGTTGAGATTTCAGAAGACTCTAGTTTTTGGAAGTTTGGCAACCCCTTTCAATAAAAGTGTTATTCGCCAGTCCCTGCATTAGGCTACATCAAGAGGAAACAAACCTTAGAGATAGAACGTAGAAGTACAGTATTTTGTCAAGTTTCAAGAAGCTAGCACAAACCGTGTTTGAATTAGAGTTCGAACTGCATCTGTCAATATAGGACAAAACAGAGTGAAACCTAAAAATTCAAACTGTTCCTGCAAACGAATGCTTCAACCTAGGAGAACGAAACTTGGGCATCCAAGTTTGATTGGTGCACTGCTCATTACTTGAAAGTATCATGAAGGTCGGAAGAAAAAATATATGATGAGATTTCAGGAGACTGTAGTTTTTTTCCAGCCTAACAACGCCTTTCAATGAATGTGTTATTCGCCAGTCTCTGCTTAAGGCTACATCAAGAGGAAACAAAACTTAGGGATAGAACGTAGAACTACTTTATTGTGTCATGTTTCAAGTAGCTAGCACAAACCGTGTTTGATTTAAAGTTCTAACTGCATCTGTCAATATAAGAGAAAACAGAGTGAAACCTAAAAATTCAAACTGTTCCTGCAAACGAATGCTTCAACCTAGAAGAACAAAACTTGGGCATCCAAGTGGGAATGGTGTACTGATCATTACTTGAATGTATCATGAAGATTGGATGAAAAAATATATGTTGAGATTTCAGGAGACTCTAGTTTTTTAAAAGTTTGGCAACCCCTTTCTATATAAGTGTTATTCGCCAGTCCCTGCATTAGGCTACATCAAGAGGAAACAAACCTTAGATAAAGAACGTAGAACTACTTTATTGTGTCAAGTTTCAAGAAGCTAGCACAAACCGTGTTTGATTTAGAGTTCTAGCTGCATCTGTCAATATAGGAGAAAACAGAGTGAAACCTAGAAATTCAAACTGTTACTGCAAACGAATGCATCAACCTAGGAGAACGAAAATTGGGCATCCAAGTTTGATTGGTGTACTGCTCATTACATGAAAGTATCATTAAGGTCGGAAAAAAAAATATGTGTTGAGATTTCAGGAGACTCTATTTTTTTGGCAGCCTAACAACGCCTTTCATTGAAAGTGTTATTCGCCAGTCTGTGCTGAAGGCTACATCTAGAGGAAACAAACCTTAGAAATAGAATGTAGAACTACTTTATTGTGTCAAGTTTCAAGAAGCTAGCCCAAACCGTGTATGATTTAGAGTTTGAACTACATTTGTCAATATAGGAGAAAACAGAGTGAAACCTAAAAATTCAAACTGTTGATGCAAACGAATGCTTCAACGTAAGAGAATGAAACTTGAGCATCCAAGTGGGATTGGTGTACTGATCATTACTTGAAAGTATCATGAAGATTGGATGAAAAAATATATGTTGAGATTTCAGAAGACTCTAGTTTTTGGAAGTTTGGCAACCCCTTTCAATAAAAGTGTTATTCGCCAGTCCCTGCATTAGGCTACATCAAGAGGAAACAAACCTTAGAGATAGAATGTAGAACTACAGTATTTTGTCAAGTTTCAAGAAGCTAGCACAAACCGTGTTTGATTTAGAGTTCTAGCTGCATCTGTCAATATAGGAGAAAACAGAGTGAAACCTAGAAATTCAAACTGTTACTGCAAACGAATGCATCAACCTAGGAGAACGAAACTTGGGCATCCAAGTTTGATTGGTGTACTGCTCATTACTTGAAAGTATCATTAAGGTCGGAAAAAAAATATGTGTTGAGATTTCAGGAGACTCTAGTTTTTTGGCAGCCTAACAACGCCTTTCATTGAAAGTGTTATTCGCCAGTCTGTGCTGAAGGCTACATCTAGAGGAAAAAAACCTTAGGGATAGAATGTAGAACTACTTTATTGTGTCAAGTTTCAAGAAGCTAGCCCAAACCGTGTATGATTTAGAGTTTGAACTACATTTGTCAATATAGGAGAAAACAGTGAAACCTAAAAATTCAAACTGTTCCTGCAAACGAATGCTTCAACGTAGGAGAATGAAACTTGAGCATCCAAGTGGGATGGGTGTACTGATCATTACTTGAAAGTATCATGAAGATTGGATGAAAAAATATATTTGAGATTTCAGAAGACTCTGGTTTTTGGAAGTTTGGCAACCCCTTTCAATAAAAGTGTTATTCGCCAGTCCCTGCATTAGGCTTCATCAAGAGGAAACAAACCTTAGAGATAGAACGTAGAACTACAGTATTTTGTCAAGTTTCAAGAAGCTAGCACAAACCGTGTTTGATTTAGAGTTCGAACTGCATCTGTCAATATAGGACAAAACAGAGTGAAACCTAAAAATTCAAACTGTTCCTGCAAACGAATGCTTCAACCTAGGAGAACGAAACTTGGGCATCCAAGTTTGATTGGTGCACTGCTCATTACTTGAAAGTATCATGAAGGTCGGAAAAAAAAAATATATGATGAGATTTCAGGAGACTGTAGTTTTTTGGCAGCCTAACAACGCCTTTCATTGAATGTGTTATTCGCCAGTCTCTGCTTAAGGCTACATCAAGAGGAAACAAACCTTAGGGATAGAATGTAGAACTACTTTATTGTGTCATGTTTCAAGTAGCTAGCACAAAACGTGTTTGATTAAAAGTTCTAACTGCATCTGTCAATATAGGAGAAAACAGAGTGAAACCTAATAATTCAAACTGTTCCTGCAAACGAATGCTTCAACCTAGAAGAACAAAACTTTGGCATCCAAGTGGGAATGGTGTACTGATCATTACTTGAATGTATCATGAAGATTGGATGAAAAAATATATGTTGAGATTTCAGGACACTCTAGTTTTTTGAAAGTTTGGCAACCCCTTTCTATATAAGTGTTATTCGCCAGTCCCTGCTTTAGGCTACATCAAGAGGAAACAAACCTTAGAGATAGAACGTAGAACTACTTTATTATGTCAAGTTTCAAGAAGCTGGCGCAAACCGTGTTTGATTTAGAGTTCTAGCTGCATCTGTCAATATAGGAGACAACAGATTGAGACCTAGAACTTCAAACTGTTACTGAAAACGAATGCATCAATCTAGGAGAACGAAAATTGGGCATCCAAGTTTGATTGGTGTACTGCTCATTACATGAAAGTATCATTAAGGTCGGAAAAAAAAATATGTGTTGAGATTTCAGGAGACTCTATTTTTTTGGCAGCCTAACAACGCCTTTCATTGAAAGTGTTATTCGCCAGTCTGTGCTGAAGGCTACATCTAGAGGAAACAAACCTTAGAAATAGAATGTAGAACTACTTTATTGTGTCAAGTTTCAAGAAGCTAGCCCAAACCGTGTATGATTTAGAGTTTGAACTACATTTGTCAATATAGGAGAAAACAGAGTGAAACCTAAAAATTCAAACTGTTCCTGCAAACGAATGCTTCACCGTATGAGAATGAAACTTGAGCATCCAAGTGGGATTGGTGTACTGATCATTATTTGAAAGTATCATGAAGATTGGATGAAAAAATATATGTTGAGATTTCAGAAGACTCTAGTTTTTGGAAGTTTGGCAACCCCTTTCAATAAAATTGTTATTCGCCAGTCCCTGCATTAGGCTACATCAAGAGAAAACAAACCTTAGAGATAGAACGTAGAACTACAGTATTTTGTCAAGTTTCAAGAAGCTAGCACAAACCGTGTTTGATTTAGAGTTTGAACTGCATCTGTCTTTATAGGACAAAAACGAGTGAAACCTAAAAATTCAAACTGTTACTGCAAACGAATGCTTCAACCTAGGAGAACGAAACTTCTGCATCCAAGTTTGATTGGTGCACTGCTCATTACTTGAAAGTATCATGAAGGTCGGAAGAAAAAATATATGATGAGATTTCAGGAGACTGTAGTTTTTTGGCAGCCTAACAACGCCTTTCATTGAATGTGTTATTCGCCAGTCTGTGCTGAAGGCTACATCAAGAGGAAACAAACCTTAGGAATAGAACGTAGAACTACTTTTTTGTGTCATGTTTCAAGCAGCTAGCACAAACCGTGTTTGATTTAAAGTTCTAACTGCATCTGTCAATATAGGAGAAAACAGAGTGAAACCTAAAAATTCAAATTGTTCCTGCAAACGAATGCTTCAACCTAGAAGAACAAAACTTGGGTATCCAAGTGGGAATGGTGTACTGATCATTACTTGAATGTATCATGAAGATTGGATGAAAAAATATATGTTGAGATTTCAGAAGACTCTAGTTTTTGGAAGTTTGGCAACCCCTTTATAATAAAAGTGTTATTCGCCAGTCCCTGAATTAGGCTACATCAAGAGGAAACAAACCTTAGGGATAGAATGTAGAACTACTTTATTGTGTCAAGTTTCAAGAAGGTAGCCCAAACCGTGTATTATTTAGAGTTTGAACTACATTTGTCAATGTAAAAGAAAACAGTGAAACCTAAAATTTCAAACTGTTCCTGCAAACGAATGCTTCAACGTAGGAGAATGAAACTTGAGCATCCAAGTGGGATTGGTGTACTGACCATTTCTTGAAAGTATCATGAAGATTGGATGAAAAAATATATGTTGAGATATCAGAAGACTCTAGTTTTTGGAAGTTTGGCAACCCCTTTCAATAAAAGTGTTATCCGCCAGTCTTTGCATTAGGCTACATCAAGAGGAAACAAACCTTAGAGATAGAACGTAGAACTACTTTATTGTGTCATGTTTCAAGTAGCTAGCACAAACCGTGTTTGATTTAAAGTTCTAACTGCATCTGTCAATATAGGAGAAAACAGAGTGAAACCTAAAAATTCAAACTGTTCCTGCAAACGAATGCTTCAACCTAGAAGAACAAAACTTGGGCATCCAAGTGGGAATGGTGTACTGATCATTACTTGAATGTATCATGAAGATTGGATGAAAAAATATATGTTGAGATTTCAGGAGACTCTAGTTTTTTGAAAGTTTGGCAACCCCTTTCAATATAAGTGTTATTCGCCAGTCCCTGCTTTAGGCTACATCAAGAGGAAACAAACCTTAGAGATAGAACGTAGAACTACTTTATTGTGTCAAGTTTCAAGAAGCTAGCACAAACCGTGTTTGATTTAGAGTTCTAGCTGCATCTGTCAATATAGGAGAAAACAGAGTGAAACCTAGAAATTCAAACTCTTACTGCAAACGAATGCATCAACCTAGGAGAACGAAACTTGGGCATCCAAGTTTGATTGGTGTACTGCTCATTACTTGGAAGTATCATTAAGGTCGGAAAAAAAATATGTGTTGAGATTTCAGGAGACTCTAGTTTTTTGGCAGCCTAACAACGCCTTTCATTGAAAGTTTTATTCGCCAGTCTGTGCTGAAGGCTACATCAAGAGGAAACAAACCTTAGGGATAGAATGTCGAACTACTTTATTGTGTCAAGTTTCAAGAAGCTAGCCCAAACCGTGTATGATTTAGAGTGTGAACTAAATTTTCAATATAGGAGAAAACAGAGTGAAACCTAAAAATTCAAACTGTTACTGCAAACGAATGCTTCAACCTAGGAGAACGAAACTTGGGCATCCAAGTGGGATTGGTGTACAGATCATTACTTGAAAGTATCATGAAGATTGGATGAAAAAATATATGTTGAGATTTCAGAAGACTCTAGTTTTTGGAAATTTGGCAATCCCTTTCAATAAAAGTGTTATTTGACAGTCCCTGCATTAGGCAACATCAAGAGGAAACAAACCTTAGAGATAGAACGTAGAAGTACAGTATTTTGTCAAGATTCAAGACGCTAGCACAAACCGTGTTTGATTTAGAGTTCGAACTGCATCTGTCTATATAGGACAAAACAGAGTGATACCTAGAAATTCAAACTGTTACTGCAAACGAATGCATCAACCTAGGAGAACGAAACTTGGGCATCCAAGTTTGATTGGTGTACTGCTCATTACTTGAAAGTATCATGAAGGTCGGAAGAAAAAATATATGATGAGATTTCAGGAGACTGTAGTTTTTTGGCAGCCTAACAACGCCTTTCATTGAATGTGTTATTCGCCAGTCTCTGCTTAAGGCTACATCAAGAGGAAACAAACCTTAGGGATAGAACGTAGAACTACTTTATTGTGTCATGTTTCAAGTAGCTAGCACAAACCGTGTTTGATTTAAAGTTCTAACTGCATCTGTCTATATAGGAGAAAACAGAGTGAAACCTAAAAATTCAAACTGTTTCTGCAAACGAATGCTTCAAGCTAGAAGAACAAAACTTGGGCATCCAAGTGGGAATGGTGTACTGATCATTACTTGAATGTATCATGAAGATTGGATGAAAAAATATAAGTTGAGATTACAGGAGACCCTAGTTTTTTGAAAGTTTGGCAACCCCTTTCTATATAAGTGTTATTCGCCAGTCCCTGCATTAGGCTACAACAAGAGAAAACAAACCTTAGAGATAGAACGTAGAACTACTTTATTGTGTCAAGTTTCAAGAAGCTAGCACAAACCGTGTTTGATTTAGAGTTCTAGCTGCATCTGTCAATATAGGAGAAAACAGAGTGATACCTAGAAATTCAAACTGTTACTGCAAACGAATGCATCAACCTAGGAGAACGAAACTTGGGCATCCAAGTTTGATTGGTGTACTGCTCATTACTTGAAAGCATCATTAAGGTCAAAAAAAAAATATGTGTTGAGATTTCAGGAGACTCTAGTTTTTTGGCAGCCTAACAACGCCTTTCATTGAAAGTGTTATTCGCCAGTCTGTGCTGAAGGCTACATCAAGAGGAAACAAACCTTAGGGATAGAAAGTAGAACTACTTTATTGTGTCATGTTTCAATAAGGTAGCCCAAACCGTGTATGATTTAGAGTTTGAACTACATTTGTCAATATAGGAGAAAACAGAGTGAAACCTAAAAATTCAACTGTTCCTGCAAACGAATGCTTCACCGTATGAGAATGAAACTTGAGCATCCAAGTGGGATTGGTGTACTGATCATTACTTGAAAGTATCATGAAGATTGGATGAAAAAATATATGTTGAGATTTCAGAAGACTCTAGTTTTTGGAAGTTTGGCAACCCCTTTCAATAAAAGTGTTATTCGCCAGTCCCTGCATTAGGCTACATCAAGAGAAAACAAACCTTAGAGATAGAACGTAGAACTACAGTATTTTGTCAAGTTTCAAGAAGCTAGCACAAACCGTGTTTGATTTAGAGTTTGAACTGCATCTGTCTATATAGGACAAAAACGAGTGAAACCTAAAAATTAAAACTGTTACTGCAAACGAATGCTTCAAACGAGGAGAACGAAACTTCTGCATCGAAGTTTGATTGGTGCACTGCTCATTACTTGAAAGTATCATGAAGGTCGGAAGAAAAAATATATGATGAGATTTCAGGAGACTGTAGTTTTTTGGCAGCCTAACAACGCCTTTCATTGAATGTGTTATTCGCCAGTCTGTGCTGAAGGCTACATCAAGAGGAAACAAACCTTAGGAATAGAACGTAGAACTACTTTTTTGTGTCATGTTTCAAGCAGCTAGCACAAACCGTGTTTGATTTAAAGTTCTAACTGCATCTGTCAATATAGGGGAAAACAGAGTGAAACCTAAAAATTCAAATTGTTCCTGCAAACGAATGCTTCAACATAGAAGAACAAAACTTGGGTATCCAAGTGGGAATGGTGTACTGATCATTACTTGAATGTATCATGAAGATTGGATGAAAAAATATATGTTGAGATTTCAGAAGACTCTAGTTTTTGGAAGTTTGGCAACCCCTTTATAATAAAAGTGTTATTCGCCAGTCCCTGCATTAGGCTACATCAAGAGGAAACAAACCTTAGGGATAGAATGTACAACTACTTTATTGTTTCAAGTTTCAAGAAGGTAGCCCAAACCGTGTATGATTTAGAGTTTGAACTACATTTGTCAATGTAAAAGAAAACAGTGAAACTTAAAATTGCAAACTGTTCCTGCAAACGAATGCTTCAACGTAGGAGAATGAAACTTGAGCATCCAAGTGGGATTGGTGTACATATCATTTCTTGAAAGTATCATGAAGATTGGATGAAAAAATATATGTTGAGATATCAGAAGACTCTAGTTTTTGGAAGTTTGGCAACCCCTTTCAATAAAAGTGTCATCCGCCAGTCTTTGCATTAGGCTACATCAAGAGGAAACAAACCTTAGAGATAGAACGTAGAACCACTTTATTGTGTCATGTTTCAAGTAGCTAGCACAAACCGTGTTTGATTTAAAGTTCTAACTGCATCTGTCAATATAGGAGAAAACAGAGTGAAACCTAAAAATTCAAACTGTTCCTGCAAACGAATGCTTCAACCTAGAAGAACAAAACTTGGGCATCCAAGTGGGAATGGTGTACTGATCATTACTTGAATGTATCATGAAGATTGGATGAAAAAATATATGTTGAGATTTCAGGAGACTCTAGTTTTTTGAAAGTTTGGCAACCCCTTTCAATATAAGTGTTATTCGCCAGTGCCAGCATTAGGCTACATCAAGAGGAAACAAACCTTAGAGATAGAACGTAGAACTACTTTATTGTGTCAAGTTTCAAGAAGCTAGCACAAACCGTGTTTGATTTAGAGTTCTAGCTGCATCTGTCAATATAGGAGAAAACAGAGTGAAACCTAGAAATTCAAACTCTTACTGCAAACGAATGCATCAACCTAGGAGAACGAAACTTGGGCATCCAAGTTTGATTGGTGTACTGCTCATTACTTGGAAGTATCATTAAGGTCGGAAAAAAAATATGTGTTGAGATTTCAGGAGACTCTAGTTTTTTGGCAGCCTAACAACGCCTTTCATTGTAAGTGTTATTCGCCAGTCTGTGCTGAAAGCTACATCAAGAGGAAACAAACCTTAGGGATAGAATGTGGAACTACTTTATTGTGTCAAGTTTCAAGAAGCTAGCCCAAACCGTGTATGATTTAGAGTGTGAACTAAATTTTCAATATAGGAGAAAACAGAGTGAAACATAAAAATTCAAACTGTTACTGCAAACGAATGCTTCAACCTAGGAGAACGAAACTTGGGCATCCAAGTGGGATTGGTGTACAGATCATTACTTGAAAGTATCATGAAGATTGGATGAAAAAATATATGTTGAGATTTCAGAAGACTCTAGTTTTTGGAAATTTGGCAACCCCTTTCAATAAAAGTGTTATTTGACAGTCCCTGCATTAGGCAACATCAAGAGGAAACAAACCTTAGAGATAGAACGTAGAAGTACAGTATTTTGTCAAGTTTCAAGACGCTAGCACAAACCGTGTTTGATTTAGAGTTCGAACTGCATCTGTCTATATAGGACAAAACAGAGTGAAACCTAAAAATTCAAACTGTTCCTGCAAACGAATGCTTCAACCTAGGAGAACAAAACTTGGGCATCCAAGTTTGATTGGTGCACTGCTCATTACTTGAAAGTATCATGAAGGTCGGAAGAAAAAATATATGATGAGATTTCAGGAGACTGTAGTTTTTTGGCAGCCTAACAACGCCTTTCATTGAATGTGTTATTCGCCAGTCTCTGCTTAAGGCTACATCAAGAGGAAACAAACCTTAGGGATAGAACGTAGAACTACTTTATTGTGTCATGTTTCAAGTAGCTAGCACAAACCGTGTTTGATTTAAAGTTCTAACTGCATCTGTCTATATAGGAGAAAACAGAGTGAAACCTAAAAATTCAAACTGTTTCTGCAAACGAATGCTTCAAGCTAGAAGAACAAAACTTGGGCATCCAAGTGGGAATGGTGTACTGATCATTACTTGAATGTATCATGAAGATTGGATGAAAAAATATAAGTTGAGATTTCAGGAGACCCTAGTTTTTTGAAAGTTTGGCAACCCCTTTCTATATAAGTGTTATTCGCCAGTCCCTGCATTAGGCTACATCAAGAGAAAACAAACCTTAGAGATAGAACGTAGAACTATTTTATTGTGTCAAGTTTCAAGAAGCTAGCACAAACCGTGTTTGATTTAGAGTTCTAGCTGCATCTGTCAATATAGGAGAAAACAGAGTGAAACCTAGAAATTCAAACTGTTACTGCAAACGAATGCATCAACCTAGGAGAACGAAACTTGGGCATCCAAGTTTGATTGGTGTACTGCTCATTACTTGAAAGTATCATTAAGGTCAAAAAAAAATATGTGTTGAGATTTCAGGAGACTCTAGTTTTTTGGCAGCCTAACAACGCCTTTCATTGAAAGTGTTATTCGCCAGTCTGTGCTGAAGGCTACATCAAGAGGAAACAAACCTTAGGGATAGAAAGTAGAACTACTTTATTGTGTCATGTTTCAATAAGGTAGCCCAAACCGTGTATGATTTAGAGTTTGAACTACATTTGTCAATATAGGAGAAAACAGAGTGAAACCTAAAAATTCAAACTGTTACTGCAAACGAATGCTTCAACCTAGGAGAACGAAACTTGGGGATCCAAGTGGGATTGGTGTACTGATCATTACTTGAAAGTATCATGAAGATTGGATGAAAAAATATATGTTGAGATTTCAGAAGACTCTAGTTTTTGGAAGTTTGGCAACCCCTTTCAATAAAAGTGTTATTCGCCAGTCCCTGCATTAGGCTACATCAAGAGAAAACAAACCTTAGAGATAGAACGTAGAACTACAGTATTTTGTCAAGTTTCAAGAAGCTAGCACAAACCGTGTTTGATTTAGAGTTTGAACTGCATCTGTCTATATAGGACAAAAACGAGTGAAACCTAAAAATTAAAACTGTTACTGCAAACGAATGCTTCAACCTAGGAGAACGAAACTTCTGCATCCAAGTTTGATTGGTGCACTGCTCATTACTTGAAAGTATCATGAAGGTCGGAAGAAAAAATATATGATGAGATTTCAGGAGACTGTAGTTTTTTGGCAGCCTAACAACGCCTTTCATTGAATGTGTTATTCGCCAGTCTGTGCTGAAGGCTACATCAAGAGGAAACAAACCTTAGGAATAGAACGTAGAACTACTTTTTTGTGTCATGTTTCAAGCAGCTAGCACAAACCGTGTTTGATTTAAAGTTCTAACTGCATCTGTCAATATAGGGGAAAACAGAGTGAAACCTAAAAATTCAAATTGTTCCTGCAAACGAATGCTTCAACCTAGAAGAACAAAACTTGGGTATCCAAGTGGGAATGGTGTACTGATCATTACTTGAATGTATCATGAAGATTGGATGAAAAAATATATTTTGAGATTTCAGAAGACTCTAGTTTTTGGAAGTTTGGCAACCCCTTTATAATAAAAGTATTATCCGCCAGTCCCTGCATTAGGCTACATCAAGAGGAAACAAACCTTAGGGTAGAATGTACAACTACTTTATTGTGTCAAGTTTCAAGAAGGTAGCCCAAACCGTGTATGATTTAGAGTTTGAACTACATTTGTCAATGTAAAAGAAAACAGTGAAACCTAAAATTTCAAACTGTTCCTGCAAACGAATGCTTCAACGTAGGAGAATGAAACTTGAGCATCCAAGTGGGATTGGTGTACTGATCATTTCTTGAAAGTATCATGAAGATTGGATGAAAAAATATATGTTGAGATATCAGAAGACTCTAGTTTTTGGAAGTTTGGCAACCCCTTTCAATAAAAGTGTTATCCGCCAGTCTTTGCATTAGGCTACATCAAGAGGAAACAAACCTTAGAGATAGAACGTAGAACTACTTTATTGTGTCATATTTCAAGTAGCTACCACAAACCGTGTTTGATTTAAAGTTCTAACTGCATCTGTCAATATAGGAGAAAACAGAGTGAAACCTAAAAATTCAAACTGTTCCTGCAAACGAATGCTTCAACCTAGAAGAACAAAACTTGAGCATCCAAGTGGGAATGGTGTACTGATCATTACTTGAATGTATCATGAAGATTGGATGAAAAAATATAAGTTGAGATTTCAGGAGACCCTAGTTTTTTGAAAGTTTGGCAACCCCTTTCTATATAAGTGTTATTCGCCAGTCCCTGCATTAGGCTACATCAAGAGAAAACAAACCTTAGAGATAGAACGTAGAACTACTTTATTGTGTCAAGTTTGAAGAAGCTAGCACAAACCGTGTTTGATTTAGAGTTCTAGCTGCATCTAATCAATATAGGAGTAAACAGAGTGAAACCTAGAAATTCAAACTGTTACTGCAAACGAATGCATCAACCTAGGAGAACGAAACTTGGGCATCCAAGTTTGATTGGTGTACTGCTCATTACTTGAAAGTATCATTAAGGTCAAAAAAAAAATATGTGTTGAGATTTCAGGAGACTCTAGTTTTTTGGCAGCCTAACAACGCCTTTCATTGAAAGTGTTATTCGCCAGTCTGTGCTGAAGGCTACATCAAGAGGAAACAAACCTTAGGGATAGAAAGTAGAACTACTTTATTGTGTCATGTTTCAATAAGCTAGCCCAAACCGTGTATGATTTAGAGTTTGAACTAAATTTTCAATATAGGAGAAAACAGAGTGAAACCTAAAAATTCAAACTGTTACTGCAAACGAATGCTTCAACCTAGGAGAACGAAACTTGGGCATCCAAGTGGGATTGGTGTACAGATCATTACTTGAAAGTATCATGAAGATTGGATGAAAAAATATATGTTGAGATTTCAGAAAACTCTAGTTTTTGGAAATTTGGCAACCCCTTTCAATAAAAGTGTTATTTGACAGTCCCTGCATTAGGCAACATCAAGAGGAAACAAACCTTAGAGATAGAACGTAGAACTACAGTATTTTGTCAAGTTTCAAGAAGCTAGCACAAACCGTGTTTGATTTAGAGTTTGAACTGCATCTGTCTATATAGGACAAAACAGAGTGAAACCTAAAAATTCAAACTGTTACTGCAAACGAATGCTTCAACCTAGGAGAACGAACCTTGGGCATCCAAGTTTGATTGGTGCACTTCTCATTACTTGAAAGTATCATGAAGGTCGGAAGAAAAAATATATGATGAGATTTCAGGAGACTGTAGTTTTTTCGCAGCCTAACAACGCCTTTCATTGAATGTGTTATTTGCCAGTCTCTGCTTAAGGCTACATCAAGAGGAAACAAACCTTAGGGATAGAACGTAGAACTACTTTATTGTGTCATGTTTCAAGTAGCTAGCACAAACCGTGTTTGATTTAAAGTTCTAAATGCATCTGTCAATATAGGAGAAAACAGAGTGAAACCTAAAAATTCAAATTGTGCCTGCAAACGAATGCTTCAACCTAGAAGAACAAAACTTGGGCATCCAAGTGGGAATGGTGTACTGATCATTACTTGAATGTATCATGAAGATTGGATGAAAAAATATATGTTGAGATTCCAGGAGACTCTAGTTTTTTGAAAGTTTTGCAACCCCTTTCAATATAAGTGTTATTCGCCAGTCCCTGCATTAGGCTACATGAAGAGGAAACAAACCTTAGAGATAGAACGTAGAACTACTTTATTGTGTCAAGTTTCAAGAAGCTAGCAAAAACCGTGTTTGATTTAGAGTTCTAGCTGCATCTGTCAATATAGGACAAAACAGAGTGAAACCTAGAAATTCAAACTCTTACTGCAAACGAATGCATCAACCTAGGAGAATGAAACTTGGGCATCCAAGTTTGATTGGTGTACTGCTCATTACTTGGAAGTATCATTAATGTCGGAAAAAAAATATGTGTTGAGATTTCAGGAGACTCTAGTTTTTTGGCAGCCTAACAACGCCTTTCATTGGAAGTGTTATTTGCCAGTCTGTGCTGAAGGCTACATCAAGAGGAAACAAACCTTAGGGATAAAATGTAGAACTACTTAATTGTGTCAAGTTTCAAGAAGCTAGCCCAAACCGTGTATGATTTAGAGTTTGAACTACATTTGTCAATATAGGAGAAAACAGTGAAACCTAAAAATTCAAACTGTTCCTGCAAACGAATGCTTCAACGTAGAAGAACGAAACTTGGGCATCCAAGTTTGATTGGTGAACTGCTCATTACTTGAAAGTATCATGAAGGTCGGAAGAAAAAATATATGATGAGATTTCAGGAGACTATAGTTTTTTGGCAGCCTAACAACGCCTTTCATTGAATGTGTTATTCGCCAGTTTCTGCTTAAGGCTACATCAAGAGGAAACAAACCTTAGGGATAGAACATAGAACTACTTTATTGTGTCATGTTTCAAGTAGCTAGCACAAACCGTGTTTGATTTAAAGTTCTAACTGCATCTGTCAATATAGGAGAAAACAGAGTGAAACCTAAAAATTCAAACAGTTCCTGCAAACGAATAATTCAACCTAGAAGAACAAAACTTGGGCATCCAAGTGGGAATGGTGTACTGATCATTACTTGAATGTATCATGAAGATTGGATGAAAAAATATAAGTTGAGATTTCAGGAGACCCTAGTTTTTTGAAAGTTTGGCAACCCCTTTCTATATAAGTGTTATTCGCCAGTCCCTGCATTAGGCTACATCAAGAGAAAACAAACCTTAGAGATAGAACGTAGAACTACTTTATTGTGTCAAGTTTCAAGAAGCTAGCACAAACCGTGTTTGATTTAGAGTTCTAGCTGCATCTGTCAATATAGGAGAAAACAGAGTGAAACCTAGAAATTCAAACTGTTACTGCAAACGAATGCATCAACTTAGGAGAACGAAACTTGGGCATCCAAGTTTGATTGGTGTACTGCTCATTACTTGAAAGTATCATTAAGGTCAAAAAAAAAATATGTGTTGAGATTTCAGGAGACTCTAGTTTTTTGGCAGCCTAACAACGCCTTTCATTGAAAGTGTTATTCGCCAGTCTGTGCTGAAGGCTACATCAAGAGGAAACAAACCTTAGGGATAGAAAGTAGAACTACTTTATTGTGTCATGTTTCAATAAGGTAGCCCAAACCGTGTATGATTTAGAGTTTGAACTACATTTGTCAATATAGGAGAAAACAGAGTGAAACCTAAAAATTCAAACTGTTCCTGCAAACGAATGCTTCACCGTATGAGAATGAAACTTGAGCTTCCAAGTGGGATTGGTGTACTGATCATTACTTGAAAGTATCATGAAGATTGGATGAAAAAATATATGTTGAGATTTCAGAAGACTCTAGTTTTTGGAAGTTTGGCAACCCCTTTCAATAAAAGTGTTATTCGCCAGTCCCTGCATTAGGCTACATCAAGAGAAAACAAACCTTAGAGATAGAACGTAGAACTACAGTATTTTGTCAAGTTTCAAGAAGCTAGCACAAACCGTGTTTGATTTAGAGTTTGAACTGCATCTGTCTATATAGGACAAAAACGAGTGAAACCTAAAAATTAAAACTGTTACTGCAAACGAATGCTTCAACCTAGGAGAATGAAACTTCTGCATCCAAGTTTGATTGGTGCACTGCTCATTACTTGAAAGTATCATGAAGGTCGGAAGAAAAAATATATGATGAGATTTCAGGAGACTGTAGTTTTTTGGCAGCCTAACAACGCCTTTCATTGAATGTGTTATTCGCCAGTCTGTGCTGAAGGCTACATCAAGAGGAAACAAACCTTAGGAATAGAACGTAGAACTACTTTTTTGTGTCATGTTTCAAGCAGCTAGCACAAACCGTGTTTGATTTAAAGTTCTAACTGCATCTGTCAATATAGGGGAAAACAGAGTGAAACCTAAAAATTCAAATTGTTCCTGCAAACGAATGCTTCAACCTAGAAGAACAAAACTTGGGTATCCAAGTGGGAATGGTGTACTGATCATTACTTGAATGTATCATGAAGATTGGATGAAAAAATATATGTTGAGATTTCAGAAGACTCTAGTTTTTGGAAGTTTGGCAACCCCTTTATAATAAAAGTGTTATTCGCCAGTCCCTGCATTAGGCTACATCAAGAGGAAACAAACCTTAGGGATAGAATGTACAACTACTTTATTGTGTCAAGTTTCAAGAAGGTAGCCCAAACCGTGTATGATTTAGAGTTTGAACTACATTTGTCAATGTAAAAGAAAACAGTGAAACCTAAAATTTCAAACTGTTCCTGCAAACGAATGCTTCAACGTAGGAGAATGAAACTTGAGCATCCAAGTGGGATTGGTGTACTGATCATTTCTTGAAAGTATCATGAAGATTGGATGAAAAAATATATGTTGAGATATCAGAAGACTCTAGTTTTTGGAAGTTTGGCAACCCCTTTCAATAAAAGTGTTATCCGCCAGTCTTTGCATTAGGCTACATCAAGAGGAAACAAACCTTAGAGATAGAACGTAGAACTACTTTATTGTGTCATGTTTCAAGTAGCTACCACAAACCGTGTTTGATTTAAAGTTCTAACTGCATCTGTCAATATAGGAGAAAACAGAGTGAAACCTAAAAATTCAAACTGTTCCTGCAAACGAATGCTTCAACCTAGAAGAACAAAACTTGGGCATCCAAGTGGGAATGGTGTACTGATCATTACTTGAATGTATCATGAAGATTGGATGAAAAAATATATGTTGAGATTTCAGGAGACTCTAGTTTTTTGAAAGTTTGGCAACCCCTTTCAATATAAGTGTTATTCGCCAGTCCCTGCATTAGGCTACATCAAGAGGAAACAAACCTTAGAGATAGAACGTAGAACTACTTTATTGTGTCAAGTTTCAAGAAGCTAGCACAAACCGTGTTTGATTTAGAGTTCTAGCTGCATCTGTCAATATAGGAGAAAACAGAGTGAAACCTAGAAATTCAAACTCTTACTGCAAACGAATGCATCAACCTAGGAGAACGAAACTTGGGCATCCAAGTTTGATTGGTGTACTGCTCATTACTTGGAAGTATCATTAAGGTCGGAAAAAAAATATGTGTTGAGATTTCAGGAGACTCTAGTTTTTTGGCAGCCTAACAACGCCTTTCATTGAAAGTTTTATTCGCCAGTCTGTGCTGAAGGCTACATCAAGAGGAAACAAACCTTAGGGATAGAATGTCGAACTACTATATTGTGTCAAGTTTCAAGAAGCTAGCCCAAACCGTGTATGATTTAGAGTTTGAACTAAATTTTCAATATAGGAGAAAACAGAGTGAAACCTAAAAATTCAAACTGTTACTGCAAACGAATGCTTCAACCTAGGAGAACGAAACTTGGGCATCCAAGTGGGATTGGTGTACAGATCATTACTTGAAAGTATCATGAAGATTGGATGAAAAAATATATGTTGAGATTTCAGAAAACTCTAGTTTTTGGAAATTTGGCAACCCCTTTCAATAAAAGTGTTATTTGACAGTCCCTGCATTAGGCAACATCAAGAGGAAACAAACCTTAGAGATAGAACGTAGAACTACAGTATTTTGTCAAGTTTCAAGAAGCTAGCACAAACCGTGTTTGATTTAGAGTTTGAACTGCATCTGTCTATATAGGACAAAACAGAGTGAAACCTAAAAATTCAAACTGTTACTGCAAACGAATGCTTCAACCTAGGAGAACGAACCTTGGGCATCCAAGTTTGATTGGTGCACTTCTCATTACTTGAAAGTATCATGAAGGTCGGAAGAAAAAATATATGATGAGATTTCAGGAGACTGTAGTTTTTTCGCAGCCTAACAACGCCTTTCATTGAATGTGTTATTTGCCAGTCTCTGCTTAAGGCTACATCAAGAGGAAACAAACCTTAGGGATAGAACGTAGAACTACTTTATTGTGTCATGTTTCAAGTAGCTAGCACAAACCGTGTTTGATTTAAAGTTCTAAATGCATCTGTCAATATAGGAGAAAACAGAGTGAAACCTAAAAATTCAAATTGTTCCTGCAAACGAATGCTTCAACCTAGAAGAACAAAACTTGGGCATCCAAGTGGGAATGGTGTACTGATCATTACTTGAATGTATCATGAAGATTGGATGAAAAAATATATGTTGAGATTCCAGGAGACTCTAGTTTTTTGAAAGTTTTGCAACCCCTTTCAATATAAGTGTTATTCACCAGTCCCTGCATTAGGCTACATCAAGAGGAAACAAACCTTAGAGATAGAACGTAGAACTACTTTATTGTGTCAAGTTTCAAGAAGCTAGCAAAAACCGTGTTTGATTTAGAGTTCTAGCTGCATCTGTCCATATAGGACAAAACAGAGTGAAACCTAGAAATTCAAACTCTTACTGCAAACGAATGCATCAACCTAGGAGAATGAAACTTGGGCATCCAAGTTTGATTGGTGTACTGCTCATTACTTGGAAGTATCATTAAGGTCGGAAAAAAAATATGTGTTGAGATTTCAGGAGACTCTAGTTTTTTGGCAGCCTAACAACGCCTTTCATTGGAAGTGTTATTTGCCAGTCTGTGCTGAATGCTACATCAAGAGGAAACAAACCTTAGGGATAAAATGTAGAACTACTTAATTGTGTCAAGTTTCAAGAAGCTAGCCCAAACCGTGTATGATTTAGAGTTTGAACTACATTTGTCAATATAGGAGAAAACAGTGAAACCTAAAAATTCAAACTGTTCCTGCAAACGAATGCTTCAACGTAGAAGAACGAAACTTGGGCACCCAAGTTTGATTGGTGAACGGCTCATTACTTGAAAGTATCATGAAGGTCGGAAGAAAAAATATATGATGAGATTTCAGGAGACTATAGTTTTTTGGCAGCCTAACAACGCCTTTCATTGAATGTGTTATTCGCCAGTTTCTGCTTAAGGCTACATCAAGAGGAAACAAACCTTAGGGATAGAACATAGAACTACTTTATTGTGTCATGTTTCAAGTAGCTAGCACAAACCGTGTTTGATTTAAAGTTCTAACTGCATCTGTCAATATAGGAGAAAACAGAGTGAAACCTAAAAATTCAAACAGTTCCTGCAAACGAATGCTTCAACCTAGAAGAACAAAACTTGGGCATCCAAGTGGGAATGGTGTACTGATCATTACTTGAATGTATCATGAAGATTGGATGAAAAAATATGTGTTGAGATTCCAGGAGACTCTAGTTGTTTGAAAGTTTGGCAACCCCTTTCAATATAAGTGTTACTCGCCAGTCCCTCCTTTAGGCTACATCAAGAGGAAACAAACCTTAGAGATAGAACGTAGAACTACTTTATTGTGTCAAGTTTCAAGAAGCTAGCACAAACCGTGTTTGATTTAGAGTTCTAGCTGCATCTGTCACTATAGGAGAAAACGGAGTGAAACCTAGAAATTCAAAATGTTACTGCAAACGAATGCATCAACCTAGGAGAACGAAACTTTTGCATCCAAGATGGATTGGTGTACTGCTCATTACTTGAAAGTATCATTAAGGTCGGAAAAAAAATATGTGTTGAGATTTCAGGAGAATCTAGTTTTTTGGCAGCCTAACAACGCCTTTCATTGAAAGTGTTATTCGCCAGTCTGTGCTGAAGGGTACATCAAGAGGAAACAAAACTTAGGGACAGAATGTAGAACTACTTTATTGTGTCAAGTTTCAAGAAGCTAGCCCAAACCGTGTATGATTTAGAGTTTGAACTACATTTGTCAATATAGGAGAAAACAGAGTGAAACCTAAAAATTCAAACTGTTCCTGCAAACGAATGCTTCAACGTAGGAGAATTAAACTTGAGCATCCAAGTGGGATTGGTGTACTGATCATTACTTGAAAGTATCATGAAGATTGGATGAAAAAATATATGTTGAGATTTCAGAAGGCACTAGTTTTTGGAAGTTTGGCAACCCCTTTCAATAAAAGTGTTATTCGCCAGTCCCTGCATTAGGCTACATCAAGAGGAATCAAACCTTAGAGATAGAACGTAGAACTACAGTATTTTGTCAAGTTTCAAGAAGCTAGCACAAACCGTGTTAGATTTAGAGTTCGAACTGCATCTGTCAATATAGGACAAAACAGAGTGAAACCTAAAAATTCAAACTGTTCCTGCAAACGAATGCTTCAACCTAGGAGAACGAAACTTGTTCATCCAAGTTTGATTGGTGCACTGCTCATTACTTGAAAGTATCATGAAGGTCGGAAGAAAAAATATATGATGAGATTTCAGGAGACTGTAGTTTTTTGGCAGCCTAACAACGCCTTTCATTGAATGTGTTATTCGCCAGTCTCTGCTTCAGGCTACATCAAAAGGAAACAAACCTTAGGGATAGAATGTAGAACTACTTTATTGTGTCATGTTTCAAGTAGCTAGCACAAACCGTGTTTGATTTAAAGTTCTAACTGCATCTGTCAATATAGGAGAAAACAGAGTGAAACCTAAAAATTCAAACTGTTCCTGCAAACGAATGCTTCAACCTAGAAGAACAAAACTTGGGCATCCAAGTGGGAATGGTGTACTGATCATTACTTGAATGTATCATGAAGATTGGATGAAAAAATATATGTTGAGTTTTCAGGAGACTCTAGTTTTTTGAAAGTTTGGCAACCCCTTTCAATATAAGGGTTATTCGCCAGTCCCAGCATTAGGCTACATCAAGAAAAAAAACAAACCTTAGAGATAGAACGTAGAACTACTTTATTGTGTCAAGTTTCAAGAAGCTAGCACAAACCGTGTTTGATTTAGAGTTCTAGATGCATCTGTCAATATAGGAGAAAACAGAGAGAAACCTAAAATTCAAACTGTTACTGCAAACGAATGCATCAACCTAGGAGAACGAAACTTGGGCATCCAAGTTTGATTGGTGTACTGCTCATTACTTGAAAGTATCATTAAGGTCGGAAAAAAAATATGTGTTGAGATTTCAGGAGACACTAGTTTTTTGGCAGCCTAACAACGGCTTTCATTGAAAGTGTTGTTCGCCAGTCTGTGCTGAAGGCTACATCAGAGGAAACAAACCTTAGGGAGAGGATGTAGAACTACTTTATTGTGTCAAGTTTCAAGAAGCTAGCCCAAACCGTGTATGATTTAGAGTTTGAACTACATTTGTCAATATAGGAGAAAACAGAGTGAAACCTAAAAATTCAAACTGTTCCTGCAAACGAATGCTTCAACGTAGGAGAATGAAACTTGAGCATCCAAGTGGGATTGGTGTAGTGATCATTACTTGAAAGTATCATGAAGATTGGATGAAAAAATATATGTTGAGATTTCAGAAGACTCTAGTTTTTGGAAGATTGGCAACCCCTTTCAATACAAGTGTTATTCGCCAGTCCCTGCATTAGGCTACATCAAGAGGAAACAAACCTTAGAGATAGAACGTAGAACTACCGTATTTTGTCAAGATTCAAGAAGCTAGCACAAACCGTGTTTGATTTAGAGTTCTAGCTGCATCTGTCAATGTAGGAGAAAACAGAGTGAAACCTAGAAATCAAACTGTTACTGCAAACGAATGCATCAACCTAGGAGAACTAAACTTGGGCATCCAAGTTTGATTGGTGTACTGCTCATTACTTGAAAGTATCATTAAGTTCGGAAAAAAAATATGTGTTGAGATTTCAGGAGACTCTAGTTTTTTGGCAGCCTAACAACGCCTTTCATTGAAAGTGTTATTCGCCAGTCTGTGCTGAAGGCTACATCAAGAGGAAACAAACCTTAGCAATAGAATGTAGAACTACTTTATTGTGTCAAGTTTCAAGAAGCTAGCCCAAACCGTGTATGATTTAGAGTTTGAACTACATTTGTCAATATAGGAGAAAACAGAGTGAAACCTAAAAATTCAAACTGTTCCTGCAAGCGAATGCTTCAACGTAGGAGAATGAAACTTGAGCATCCAAGTGGGATTGGTGTACTGATCATTACTTGAAAGTATCATGAAGATTGGATGAAAAAATATATGTTGAGATTTCAGAAGACTCTAGTTTTTGGAAGTTTGGCAACCCCTTTCAATAAAAGTGTTATTCGCCAGTCCCTGCATTAGGCTACATCAAGAGGAAACAAACCTTAGAGATAGAACGTAGAACTACAGTATTTTGTCAAGTTTCAAGAATCTACCACAAACCGTGTTTGATTTAGAGTTCGAACTGCATCTGTCAATATAGGCCAAAACAGAGTGAAACCTAAAAATTCAAACTGTTCCTGCAAACAAATGCTTCAACATAGGAGAACGAAACTCGGGCATCCAAGTTTGATTGGTGCACTGCTCATTACTTGAAAGTATCATGAAGGTCGGAAGAAAAAATATATGATGAGATTTCAGGAGACTGTAGTTTTTTCGCAGCCTAACAACGCCTTTCATTGAATGTGTTATTCGCCAGTCTGTGCTGAAGGCTACATCAAGAGGAAACAAACCTTAGGGATAGAACGTAGAACTACTTTATTGTGTCATGTTTCAAGTAGCTAGCACAAACCGTGTTTGATTTAAAGTTCTAACTGCATCTGTCAATATAGGAGAAAACAGAGTGAAACCTAAAAATTCAAACTGTTCCTGCAAACGAATGCTTCAACGTAGGAGAATGAAACTTGAGCATCCAAGTGGGATTGGTGTACTGATCATTACTTGAAAGTATCATGAAGATTGGATGAAACAATATATGTTGAGATTTCAGAAGACTCTAGTTTTTGGAAGTTTGGCAACCCCTTTCAATAAAAGTGTTATTCGCCAGTCCCTGCATTAGGCTACATCAAGAGGAAACAAACCTTCGAGAAGAACGTAGAACTAGAGTATTTTGTCAAGTTTCAAGAAGCTAGCACAAACCGTGTTTGATTTAGAGTTCGAACTGCATCTGTCAATATAGGACAAAACAGAGTGAAACCTAAAAATTCAAACTGTTCCTGCAAACAAATGCTTCAACCTAGGAGAACGAAACTTGGGCATCCAAGTTTGATTGGTGTACTACTCATTATTTGAAAGTATCATTAAGGTCGGAAAAAAAATATATGATGAGATTTCAGGAGACTGTAGTTTTTTGGCAGCCTAACAACGCCTTTCATTGAATGTGTTATTCGCCAGTCTCTGCTTAAGGCTACATCAAGAGGAAACAAACCTTTGGGATAGAACGTAGAACTACTTTATTGTGTCATGTTTCAAGTAGCTAGCACAAACCGTGTTTGATTTAAAGTTCTAACTGCATCTGTCAATATAGGAGAAAACAGAGTGAAACCTAAAAATTCAAACTCTTCCTGCAAACGAATGCTTCAACCTAGAAGAACAAAACTTGGGCATCCAAGTGGGAATGGTGTACTGATCATTACTTGAAAGTATCATGAAGATTGGATGAAAAAATATATGTTGAGATTTCAGGAGACTCTAGTTTTTTGAAAGTATGGCAACCCCTTTCAATATAAGTGTTATTCGCCAGTCCCTGCTTTAGGCTACATCAAGAGGAAACAAACCTTAGAGACAGAACGTAGAACTACTTTATTGTGTCAAGTTTCCAGAAGCTAGCACAAACCGTGTTTGATTTAGAGTTCTAGCTGCATCTGTCAATATAGGAGAAAACACAGTGAAACCTAGAAATTCAAGCTGTTACTGCAAACGAATGCACCAACCTAGGAGAACGAAACTTGGGCATCCAAGTTTGATTGGTGTTTTGCTCATTTCTTGAAAGTATCATTAAGGTCGGAAAAAAAATATGTGTTGAGATTTCACGAGACTCTAGTTTTTGGCAGCCTAACAACGCCTTTCATTGAAAGTGTTATTCGCCAGTCTGTGCTGAAGGCTACATCAAGAGGAAACAAACCTTAGTTATAGAATGTAGAACTACTTTATTGTGTCAAGTTTCAAGAAGCTAGCCCAAACCGTGTATGATTTAGAGTTTGAACTACATTTGTCAATAGAGGAGAAAACAGAGTGAAACCTAAAAATTCAAACTGTTCCTGCAAACGAATGCTTCAACGTAGGAGAATGAAACTTGAGCATCCAAGTGGGATTGGTGTACTGATCATTACTTGAAAGTATCATGAACATTGGATGAAAAAATATATGTTGAGATTTCACGAGACTCTAGTGTGTTGGAAGTTTGGCAACCCCTTTCAGTATAAGTGTTATTCGCCAGTCCCAGCTTTAGGATACAAGAGGAAACAAACCTTAGAGATAGAACGTAGAACTACTTTATTGTGTCATGTTTCAAGTAGCTAGCAGAAACCGTGTTTGATTTAAAGTTCTAACTGCATCTGTCAATATAGGAGAAAACAGAGTGAAACGTATAAATTCAAACTGTTCCTGCAAACGAATGCTTCAACCTAGAAGAACAAAACGTGGGCATCCAAGTGGGAATGGTGTACTGATCATTACTTGAATGTATCATGAAGATTGGATGAAAAAATATATGTTGAGATTTCAGGAGACTCTAGTTTTTTGAAAGTTTGGCAACCCCTTTCAATATAAGTGTTATTCGCCAGTCCCTGCTTTAGGCTACATCAAGAGGAAACAAACCTTAGAGACAGAACGTAGAACTACTTTATTGTGTCAAGTTTCAAGAAGCTAGCACAAACCGTGTTTGATTTAGAGTTCTAGCTGCATCTGTCAATATAGGAGAAAACAGAGTGAAACCTAGAAATTCAAACTGTTACTGCAAACGAATGCATCAACCAAGGAGAACGAAACTTGGGCATCCAAGTTTGATTGGTGTACTGCTCACTACTTGAAAGTATCATTAAGGTCGGAAAAAAAATATGTGTTGAGATTTCAGGAGACTCTAGTTTTTTGGCAGCCTAACAACGCCTTTCATTGAAAGTGTTATTCGCCAGTCTGTGCTGAAGGCTACATCAAGAGGAAACAAACCTTAGCGATAGAATGTAGAACTACTTTATTGTGTCAAGTTTCATGAAGCTAGCCCAAACCGTGTATGATTTAGAGTTTGAAATACATTTGTCAATATAGGAGAAAACAGAGTGAAACCTAAAAATTCAAACTGTTCCTGCAAACGAATGCTTCAACGTAGGAGAATGAAACTTGAGCATCCAAGTGGGATTGGTGTACTGATCATTACTTGAAAGTATCATGAAGATTGGATGAAAAAATATATGTTGAGTTTTCAGAAGACTCTAGTTTTTGAAGTTTGGCAACCCCTTTCAATAAAAGTGTTATTCGCCAGTCCCTGCATTAGGCTACATCAAGAGGAAACAAACCTTAGAGATAGAACGTAGAACTACAGTATTTTGTCAAGTTTCAAGAAGCTAGCACAAACCGTGTTTGATTTAGAGTTCGAACTGCATCTGTCAATATAGGACAAAACAGAGTGAAACCTAAAAATTCAAACTGTTCCTGCAAACGGATGCTTCAACCTAGGAGAACGAAACTTGGGCATCCAAGTTTGATTGGTGTACTGCTCATTATTTGAAAGTATCATTAAGGTCGGAAAAAAATATATGATGAGATTTCAGGAGACTGTAGTTTTTTGGTAGCCTAACAACGCCTTTCATTGAATGTGTTATTCGCCAGTCTGTGCTGAAGTCTACATCAAGAGGAAACAAACCTTAGGGATAGAACGTAGAACTACTTATTGTGTCATGTTTCAAGTAGCTAGCACAAACCTTGTTTGATTTAAAGTTCTAACTGCATCTGTCAATATAGGAGAAAACAGAGTGAAACCTAAAAATTCAAACTGTTCCTGCAAACGAATGCTTCAACGTAGGAGAATGAAACTTGAGCATCCAAGTGGGATTGGTGTACTGATCATTACTTGAAAGTATCATGAAGATTGGATGAAAAAATATATGTTGAGATTTCAGAACACTCTAGTTTTTGGAAGTTTGGCAACTCCTTCCAATAAAAGTGTTATTCGCCAGTCCCTGCATTAGGCTACATCAAGAGGAAACAAACCTTAGAGATAGAACGTGGAACTACAGTATTTTGTCAAGATTCAAGAAGCTAGCACAAACCGTGTTTGATTTAGAGTTCGAACTGCATCTGTCAATATAGGACAAAACAGAGTGAAACCTAAAAATTCAAACTGTTCCTGCAAACGAATGCTTCAACCTAGGAGAACGAAACTTGGGCATCCAAGTTTGATTGGTGTACTGCTCATTATTTGAAAGTATCACTAAGGTCGGAAAAAAAAATATATGATGAGATTTCAAAAGACTGTAGTATTTTGGCAGCCTAACAACGCCTTTCATTGAATGTGTTATTCTCCAGTCTCTGCTTAAAGCTACATCAATAGGAAACAATCCTTAGGGATAGAACGTAGAACTAATTTATTGTGTCATGTTTCAAGTAGCTAGCACAAACCATGTTTGATTTAAAGTTCTAACTGCATCTGTCAATATAGGAGAAAACAGAGTGAAACCTAAAAATTCAAACTGTTCCTGCAAACGAATGCTTCAACCTAGAAGAAAAAAACTTGGGCATCCAAGAGGGAATGGTGTACTGATCATTACTTGAATGTATCATGAAGATTGGATGAAAAAATATATGTTGAGATTTCAGGAGACTCTAGTTTTTTGAAAGTTTGGCAACCCCTTTAAATATAAGTGTTATTCGCCAGTCCCTGCTTTAGGCTACATCAAGAGGAAACAAACCTTAGAGACAGAACGTAGAACTACTTTTTTGTGTCAAGTTTCAAGAAGCTAGCACAAACCGTGTTTGATTTAGAGTTCTAGCTGCATCTGTCAATATAGGAGAAAACAGAGTGAAACCTAGAAATTCAAACTGTTACTGCAAACGAATGCATCAACCTAGAAGAACGAAACTTGGGCATCCAAGTTTGATTGGTGTACTGCTCATTAATTGAAAGTATCATTAAGGTCGGAAAAAAATTATGTGTTGAGATTTCAGGAAACTCTAGTTTTTTGGCAGCCTAAAAATGCCTTTCATTGAAAGTGTTATTCGCCAGTCTGTGCTGAAGGCTACATCAAGAGGAAACAAACCTTAGCGATAGAATGTAGAACTACTTTATTGTGTCAAGTTTCAAGAAGCTAGCCCAAACCGTGTATGATTTAGAGTTTGAACTACATTTGTCAATAGAGGAGAAAACAGAGTGAAACCTAAAAATTCAAACTGTTCCTGCAAACGAATGCTTCAACGTAGGAGAATGAAACTTGAGCATCCAAGTGGGATTGGTGTCCTGATCATTACTTGAAAGTATCATGAAGATTGGATGAAAAAATATATGTTGAGATTTCAGAAGACTCTAGTTTTTGGAAGTTTGGCAACCCCTTTCAATAAAAGTGTTATTCGCCAGTTTCTGCATTAGGCTACATCAAGAGGAAACAAACCTTAGAGATAGAAGGTAGAACTACAGTATTTTGTCAAGTTTCAAGAAGCTAGCACAAACCGTGTTTGATTTAGAGTTCGAACTGCATCTGTCAATATAGGACAAAACAGAGTGAAACCTAAAAATTCAAACTGTTCCTGCAAACGAATGCTTCAACCTAGGAGAACGAAACTTGGGCATCCAAGTTTGATTGGTGCACTGCTCATTACTTGAAAGTATCATGAAGGTCGGAAGAAAAAATATATGATGAGATTTCAGGAGACTGTAGTTTTTTGGCAGCCTAACAACGCATTTCATTGAATGTGTTATTCGCCAGTCTGTGCTGAAGGCTACATCAAGAGGAAACAAACCTTAGGGATAGAACGTAGAACTACTTTATTGTGTCATGTTTCAAGTAGCTAGCACAAACCGTGTTTGTTTTAAAGTTCTAACTGCATATGTCAATATAGGAGAAAACAGAGTGAAACCTAAAAATTCAAACTGTTCCTGCAAACGAATGCTTCAACCTAGAAGAACAAAACTTGGGCATCCAAGTGGGAATGGTGTACTGATTATTACTTGAATGTATCATGAAGATTGGATGAAAAAATATATGTTGAGATTTCAGGAGACTCTATTTTTTTGAAAGTTTGGAAACCCATTTCAATATAAGTGTTATTCGCCCGTCCCTGCTTTAGGCTACATCAAGAGGAAACAAACCTTAGAGATAGAACGTAGAACTACTTTATTGTGTCAAGTTTCAAGAAGCTAGCACAAACCGTGTTTGATTTAGAGTTCTAGCTGCATCTGTCAATATAGGAGAAAACAGAGTGAAACCTAGAAATTCAAACTGTCACTGCAAACGAATGCATCAACCTAGGAGAACGAAACTTGGGCATCCAAGTTTGATTGGTGTACTGCTCATTACTTGAAAGTATCATTAAGGTCGGAAATAAAATATGTGTTGAGATTTCAGGAGACTCTAGTTTTTTGGCAGCCTAACAATGCCTTTCATTGAAAGTGTTATTCGCCAGTCTGTGCTGAAGGCTACATCAAGAGGAAACAAACCTTAGGGATAGAACGTAGAACTACTTTATTGTGTCAAGTTTCAAGAAGCTAGCCCAAACCGTGTATGATTTAGAGTTTGAACTACATTTGTCAATAGAGGAGAAAACAGAGTGAAACCTAAAAATTCAAACTGTTCCTGCAAACGAATGCTTCAACCTAAGAGAACGAAACTTGGGCATTAAAGTTTGATTGGTGCATTGCTCATTACTTGAAAGTATCATGAAGGTCGGAAGAAAAAATATATGATGAGATTTCAGGAGACTGTAGTTTTTTGGCAGCCTAACAACGCCTTTCATTGAATGTGTTATTTGCCAGTCTGTGCTGAAGGCTACATCAAGAGGAAACAAACCTTAGGGATAGAACGTAGAACTAATTTATTGTGTCATGTTTCAAG
This sequence comes from Callospermophilus lateralis, assembly GCF_048772815.1. Lineage (NCBI taxonomy): Eukaryota > Metazoa > Chordata > Mammalia > Rodentia > Sciuridae > Callospermophilus > Callospermophilus lateralis. The sequence continues at coordinate 136,700 of NW_027513623.1, forward strand.
TAGCTAGCACAAACCTTGTTTGATTTAAAGTTCTAACTGCATCTGTCAATATAGGGGAAAACAGAGTGAAACCTAAAAATTCAAACTGTTCCTGCAAACGAATGCTTCAACATAGGAGAATGAAACTTGAGCATCCAAGTGGGATTGGTGTACTGATCATTACTTGAAAGTATCATGAAGATTGGATGAAAAAATATATGTTGAGATTTCAGAAGTCTCTAGTTTTTGGAAGTTTGGCAACCCCTTTCAATAAAAGTGTTATTCGCCAGTCCCTGCATTAGGCTACATCAAGAGGAAACAAACCTTAGAGATAGAACGTAGAACTACAGTATTTTGTCAAGATTCAAGAAGCTAGCACAAACCGTGTTTGATTTAGAGTTCTAGCTGCCGCTGTCAATATAGGAGAAAACAGAGTGAAACCTAGAAATTCAAACTGTTACTGCAAACGAATGCATCAACCTAGGAGAACGAAACTTGGGCATCCAAGTTTGATTGGTGTACTGCTCATTTCTTGAAAGTATCAGTAAGGTCGCAAAAAAAATATGTGTTGAGATTTCAGGAGACTCTAGTTTTTTGGCAGCCTGACAACGCCTTTCATTGAAAGTGTTATTCGCCAGTCTGTGCTGAAGGCTACATCAAGAGGAAACAAACCTTAGCGATAGAATGTAGAACTACTTTATTGTGTCAAGTTTCAAGAAGCTAGCCCAAACCGTGTATGATTTAGAGTTTGAAATACATTTGTCAATATAGGAGAAAACAGAGTGAAACCTAAAAATTCAAACTGTTCCTGCAAACAAATGCTTCAACGTAGGAGAATGAAACTTGAGCATCCAAGTGGGATTGGTGTACTGATCATTACTTGAAAGTATCATGAAGATTGGATGAAAAAATATATGTTGAGATTTCAGAAGACTCTAGTTTTTGAAGTTTGGCAACCCCTTTCAATAAAAGTGTTATTCGCCAGTCCCTGCATTAGGCTACATCAAGAGGAAACAAAAATTAGAGATAGAACGTAGAACTACAGTATTTTGTCAAGTTTCAAGAAGCTAGCACAAACCGTGTTTGATTTAGAGTTCGAACTGCATCTGTAAATATAGGACAAAACAGACTGAAACCTAAAAATTCAAACTGTTCCTGCAAACGAATGCTTCAACCTAGGAGAACGAAACTTGGGCATCCAAGTTTGATTGGTGTACTGCTCATTATTTGAAAGTATCACTAAGGTCGGAAAAAAATATATGATGAGATTTCAGGAGACTGTAGTTTTTTGGCAGCCTAACAACGCGTTTCATTGAATGTGTTATTCTCCAGTCTCTGCTTAAGGCTACATCAAGAGGAAACAAACCTTATGGATAGAACGTAGAACTACTTTATTGTGTCATGTTTCAAGTAGCTAGCACAAACCGTGTTTGATTTAAACTTCTAACTGCATCTGTCAATATAAGAGAAAACAGAGTGAAACCTAAAAATTCAAACTGTTCCTGCAAACGAATGCTTCAACCTAGAAGAACAAAACTTGGGCATCCAAGTGGGAATGGCGTACTGATCATTACTTGAATGTATCATGAAGAATGGATGAAAAAATATATGTTGAGATTTCAGGAGACTCTAGTTTTTTGAAAGTTTGGCAACCCCTTTCAATATAAGTGTTATTCGCCAGTCCCTGCATTAGGCTACATCAAGAGGAAACAAACCTTAGAGATAGAACGTAGAACTACTTTATTGTGTCAAGTTTCAAGAAGCTAGCACAAACCGTGTTTGATTTAGAGTTCTAGCTGCATCTGTCAATATAGGAGAAAACAGAGTGAAACCTAGAAATTCAAACTGTTACTGCAAACGAATGCATCAACCTAGGAGAACGAAACTTGGGCATCCAAGTTTGATTGGTGTACTGCTCATTACTTGAAAGTATCATTAAGGTCGGAAAAAAAATATGTGTTGAGATTTCAGGAGACTCTAGTTTTTTGGCAGCCTAACAACGCCTTTCATTGAAAGTGTTATTCGCCAGTCAGTGCTGAAGGCTACATCAAGAGGAAACAAACCTTAGCGATAGAATGTAGAACTACTTTATTGTGTCAAGTTTCAAGAAGCTAGCCCAAACCGTGTATGATTTAGAGTTTGAAATACATTTGTCAATATACGAGAAAACAGAGTGAAACCTAAAAATTCAAACTGTTCCTGCAAACGAATGCTTCAACGTAGGAGAATGAAACTTGAGCATCCAAGTGGGATTGGTGTACTGATCATTACTTGAAAGTATCATGAAGATTGGATGAAAAAATATATGTTGAGATTTCAGAAGACTCTAGTTTTTGGAAGTTTGGCAACCCCTTTCAATAAAAGTGTTATTCGCCAGTCCCTGCATTAGGCTACATCAAGAGGAAACAAACCTTAGAGATAGAACGTAGAACTACAGTATTTTATCAAGTTTCAAGAAGCTAGCACAAACCGTGTTAGATTTAGAGTTCGAACTGCATCTGTCAATATAGGACAAAACAGAGTAAAACCTAAAAATTCAAACTGTTCCTGCAAACGTTTGCTTCAACCTAGGAGAACGAAACTTGGGCATCCAAGTTTGATTGGTGCACTGCTCATTACATGAAAGTATCATGAAGGTCGGAAGAAAAAATATATGATGAGATTTCAGGAGACTGTAGTTTTTTGGCAGCCTAACAACGCCTTTCATTGAATGTGTTATTCTCCAGTCTCTGCTTAAGGCTACATCAAGAGGAAACAAACCTTAGGGATAGAACGTAGAACTACTTTATTGTGTCATGTTTCAAGTAGCTAGCACAAACCGTGTTTGATTTAAAGTTCTAACTGCATCTGTCAATATAGGAGAAAACAGAGTGAAACCTAAAAATTCAAACTGTTCCTGCAAACGAATGCTTCAACGTAGGAGAATGAAACTTGAGCATCCAAGTGGGATTGGTGGACTGATCATTACTTGAAAGTATCATGAAGATTGGATGAAAAAATATATGTTGAGATTTCAGAAGACTCTAGTTTTTGGAAGTTTGGCAACCCCTTTCAATAAAAGTGTTATTCGCCAGTCCCTGCATTAGGCTACATCAAGAGGAAACAAACCTTAGAGATAGAACGTAGAACTACAGTATTTTGTCAAGTTTCAAGAAGCTAGCACAAACCGTGTTTGATTTAGAATTCAAACTGCATCTGTCAATATAGGACAAAACAGAGTGAAACCTAAAAATTCAAACTGTTCCTGCAAACGAATGCTTCAACCTAGAAGAACAAAACTTGGGCATCCAAGTGGGAATGGTGTACTGATCATTACTTGAATGTATCATGAAGATTGGATGAAAAAATATATGTTGAGCTTTCAGGAGACTCTAGTTTTTTGAAAGTTTGGCAACCCCTTTTAATATAAGTGTTATTCGCCAGTCCCTGCTTTAGGCTACATCAAGAGGAAACAAACCTTAGAGATAGAACGTAGAACTACTTTATTGTGTCAAGTTTCAAGAAGCTAGCACAAACCGTGTGTGAATTAGAGTTCTAACTGCATCTGTCAATATAGGAGAAAACAGAGTGAAACCTAGAAATTCAAACTGTTACTGCAAACGAATGCATCAACCTAGGAGAACGAAACTTGGGCATCCAAGTTTGATTGGTGTACTGCTCATTACTTGAAAGTATCATTAAGGTCGGAAAAAAAATATGTGTTGAGATTTCAGGAGACTCTAGTTTTTTGGCAGCCTAACAATGCCTTTCATTGAAAGTGTTATTCGCCAGTCTGTGCTGAAGGCTACATCAAGAGGAAACAAACCTTAGCGATAGAATGTATAACTACTTTATTCTGTCAAGTTTCAAGAAGCTAGCCCAAACCGTGTATGATTTAGAGTTTGAACTACATTTGTCAATATAGGAGAAAACAGAGTGAAACCTAAAAATTCAAACTGTTCCTGCAAATGAATGCTTCAACGTAGGAGAATGAAACTTGAGCATCCAAGTGGGATTGGTGTACTGATCATTACTTGAAAGTATCATGAAGATTGGATGAAAAAATATATGTTGAGATTTCAGAAGACTCTAGTTTTTGGAAGTTTGGCAACCCCTTTCAGTAAAAGTGTTATTTGCCAGTCCCTGCATTAGGCTACATCAAGAGGAAACAAACCTTAGAGAGAGAACGTAGAACTACAATATTTTGTCAAGTTTCAAGAAGCTAGCACAAACCGTGTTTGATTTAGAGTTCGAACTGCATCTGTCAATATAGGACAAAACAGAGTGAAACCTAAAAATTCAAACTGTTCCTGCAAACGAATGCTTCAACCTAGGAGAACGAAACTTGGGCATCCAAGTTTGATTGGTGCACTGCTCATTACTTGAAAGTATCATGAAGGTCAGAAAAAAAATATATGATGAGATTTCAGGAGACTGTAGTTTTTTGGCAGCCTAACAACGCCTTTCATTGAATGTGTTATTCGCCAGTCTCTGCTTCAGGCTACATCAAGAGGAAACAATCCTTAGGGATAGAACGTAGAACTACTTTATTGTGTCATGTTTCAAGTAGCTAGCACAAACCGTGTTTGATTTAAAGTTCTAACTGCATCTGTCAATATAGGAGAAAACAGAGTGAAACCTAAAAATTTAAACTGTTCCTGCAAACGAATGCTTCAACCTAGAAGAACAAAACTTGGGCATCCAAGTGGGAATGGTGTACTGATCATTACTTGAATGTATCATGAAGATTGGATGAAAATATATATGTTGAGATTTCAGGAGACTCTAGTTTTTTGAAAGTTGGGCAACCCCTTTCAATATAAGTGTTATTCGCCAGTCCCTGCTTTAGGCTACATCAAGAGGAAACAAACCTTAGAGATAGAACGTAGAACTACTTTATTGTGTCAAGTTTCAAGAAGCTAGCACAAACCGTGTTTGATTTAGAGTTCTAGCTGCATCTGTCAATATAGGAGAAAACAGAGTGAAACCTAGAAATTCAAACTGTTACTGCAAACGAATGCATCAACCTAGGAGAATGAAACTTGGGCATCCAAGTTTGATTGGTGTACTGCTCATTACTTGAAAGTATCATTAAGGTCGAAAAAAAAATATGTGTTGGGATTTCAGGAGACTCTAGTTTTTTGGCAGCCTAACAATGCCTTTCATTGAAAGTGTTATTCGCCAGTCTGTGCTGAAGGCTACATCAAGAGGAAACAAACCTTAGCGATAGAATGTAGAACTACTTTATTGTGTCAAGTTTCAAGAAGCTAGCCCAAACCGTGTATGATCTAGAGTTTGAACTACATTTGTCAATAGAGGAGAAAACAGAGTGAAACCTAAAAATTCAAACTGTTCCTGCAAACGAATGCTTCAACGTAGGAGAATGAAACTTGAGCATCCAAGTAGGATTGGTGTCCTGATCATTACTTGAAAGTATCATGAAGATTGGATGAAAAAATATATGTTGAGATTTCAGAAGACTCTAGTTTTTGGAAGTTTGGCAACCCCTTTCAATAAAAGTGTTATTCGCCAGTCCCTGCATTAGGCTACATCAAGAGGAAACAAACCTTAGAGATAGAACGTAGAACTACAGTATTTTGTCAAGTTTCAAGAAGCTAGCACAAACCGTGTTAGATTTAGAGTTCGAACTGCATCTGTCAATATAGGACAAAACAGAGTAAAACCTAAAAATTCAAACTGTTCCTGCAAACGTTTGCTTCAACCTAGGAGAACGAAACTTGGGCATCCAAGTTTGATTGGTGCACTGCTCATTACATGAAAGTATCATGAAGGTCGGAAGAAAAAATATATGATGAGATTTCAGGAGACTGTAGTTTTTTGGCAGCCTAACAACGCCTTTCATTGAATGTGTTATTCTCCAGTCTCTGCTTAAGTCTACATCAAGAGGAAACAAACCTTAGGGATAGAACGTAGAACTACTTTATTGTGTCATGTTTCAAGTAGCTAGCACAAACCGTGTTTGATTTAAAGTTCTAACTGCATCTGTCAATATAGGAGAAAACAGAGTGAAACCTAAAAATTCAAAATGTTCCTGCAAACGAATGCTTCAACGTAGGAGAATGAAACTTGAGCATCCAAGTGGGATTGGTGGACTGATCATTACTTGAAAGTATCATGAAGATTGGATGAAAAAATATATGTTGAGATTTCAGAAGACTCTAGTTTTTGGAAGTTTGGCAACCCCTTTCAATAAAAGTGTTATTCGCCAGTCCCTGCATTAGGCTACATCAAGAGGAAACAAACCTTAGAGATAGAACGTAGAACTACAGTATTTTGTCAAGTTTCAAGAAGCTAGCACAAACCGTGTTTGATTTAGAATTCAAACTGCATCTGTCAATATAGGACAAAACAGAGTGAAACCTAAAAATTCAAACTGTTCCTGCAAACGAATGCTTCAACCTAGAAGAACAAAACTTGGGCATCCAAGTGGGAATGGTGTACTGATCATTACTTGAATGTATCATGAAGATTGGATGAAAAAATATATGTTGAGATTTCAGGAGACTCTAGTTTTTTGAAAGTTTGGCAACCCCTTTTAATATAAGTGTTATTCGCCAGTCCCTGCTTTAGGCTACATCAAGAGGAAACAAACCTTTTAGATAGAACGTAGAACTACTTTATTGTGTCAAGTTTCAAGAAGCTAGCACAAACCGTGTGTGAATTAGAGTTCTAGCTGCATCTGTCAATATAGGAGAAAACAGAGTGAAACCTAGAAATTCAAACTGTTACTGCAAACGAATGCATCAACCTAGGAGAACGAAACTTGGGCATCCAAGTTTGATTGGTGTACTGCTCATTACTTGAAAGTATCATTAAGGTCGGAAAAAAAATATGTGTTGAGATTTCAGGAGACTCTAGTTTTTTGGCAGCCTAACAATGCCTTTCATTGAAAGTGTTATTCGCCAGTCTGTGCTGAAGGCTACATCAAGAGGAAACAAACCTTAGCGATAGAATGTATAACTACTTTATTGTGTCAAGTTTCAAGAAGCTAGCCCAAACCGTGTATGATTTAGAGTTTGAACTACATTTGTCAATATAGGAGAAAACAGAGTGAAACCTAAAAATTCAAACTGTTCCTGCAAACGAATGCTTCAACGTAGGAGAATGAAACTTGAGCATCCAAGTGGGATTGGTGTACTGATCATTACTTGAAAGTATCATGAAGATTGGATGAAAAAATATATGTTGAGATTTCAGAAGACTCTAGTTTTTGGAAGTTTGGCAACCCCTTTCAGTAAAAGTGTTATTTGCCAGTCCCTGCATTAGGCTACATCAAGAGGAAACAAACCTTAGAGAGAGAACGTAGAACTACAATATTTTGTCAAGTTTCAAGAAGCTAGCACAAACCGTGTTTGATTTAGAGTTCGAACTGCATCTGTCAATATAGGACAAAACAGAGTGAAACCTAAAAATTCAAACTGTTCCTGCAAACGAATGCTTCAACCTAGGAGAACGAAACTTGGGCATCCAAGTTTGATTGGTGCACTGCTCATTACTTGAAAGTATCATGAAGGTCGGAAAAAAAATATATGATGAGATTTCAGGAGACTGTAGTTTTTTGGCAGCCTAACAACGCCTTTCATTGAATGTGTTATTCGCCAGTCTCTGCTTCAGGCTACATCAAGAGGAAACAATCCTTAGGGATAGAACGTAGAACTACTTTATTGTGTCATGTTTCAAGTAGCTAGCACAAACCGTGTTTGATTTAAAGTTCTAACTGCATCTGTCAATATAGGAGAAAACAGAGTGAAACCTAAAAATTCAAACTGTTCCTGCAAACGAATGCTTCAACCTAGAAGAACAAAACTTGGGCATCCAAGTGGGAATGGTGTACTGATCATTACTTGAATGTATCATGAAGATTGGATGAAAATATATATGTTGAGATTTCAGGAGACTCTAGTTTTTTGAAAGTTGGGCAACCCCTTTCAATATAAGTGTTATTCGCCAGTCCCTGCTTTAGGCTACATCAAGAGGAAACAAACCTTAGAGATAGAACGTAGAACTACTTTATTGTGTCAAGTTTCAAGAAGCTAGCACAAACCGTGTTTGATTTAGAGTTCTAGCTGCATCTGTCAATATAGGAGAAAACAGAGTGAAACCTAGAAATTCAAACTGTTACTGCAAACGAATGCATCAACCTAGGAGAACGAAACTTGGGCATCCAAGTTTGATTGGTGTACTGCTCATTACTTGAAAGTATCATTAAGGTCGAAAAAAAAATATGTGTTGAGATTTCAGGAGACTCTAGTTTTTTGGCAGCCTAACAATGCCTTTCATTGAAAGTGTTATTCGCCAGTCTGTGCTGAAGGCTACATCAAGAGGAAACAAACCTTAGCGATAGAATGTAGAACTACTTTATTGTGTCAAGTTTCAAGAAGCTAGCCCAAACCGTGTATGATCTAGAGTTTGAACTACATTTGTCAATAGAGGAGAAAACAGAGTGAAACCTAAAAATTCAAACTGTTCCTGCAAACGAATGCTTCAACGTAGGAGAATGAAACTTGAGCATCCAAGTAGGATTGGTGTCCTGATCATTACTTGAAAGTATCATGAAGATTGGATGAAAAAATATATGTTGAGATTTCAGAAGACTCTAGTTTTTGGAAGTTTGGCAACCCCTTTCAATAAAAGTGTTATTCGCCAGTCCCTGCATTAGGCTACATCAAGAGGAAACAAACCTTAGAGACAGAACGTAGAACTACTTTATTGTGTCAAGTTTCAAGAAGCTAGCACAAACCGTGTTTGATTTAGAGTTCTAGCTGCATCTGTCAATATAGGAGAAAACAGAGTGAAACCTAGAAATTCAAACTGTTACTGCAAACGAATGCATCAACCTAGGAGAACGAAACTTGGGCATCCAAGTTTGATTGGTGTACTGCTCATTACTTGAAAGTATCATTAAGGTCGGAAAAAAAATATGTGTTGAGATTTCAGGAGACTCTAGTTTTTTGGCAGCCTAACAACGCCTTTCATTGAAAGTGTTATTCGCCAGTCTGTGCTGAAGGCTACATCAAGAGGAAACAAACCTTAGCGATAGAATGTAGAACTACTTTATTGTGTCAAGTTTCAAGAAGCTAGCCCAAACCGTGTATGATTTAGAGTTTGAAATACATTTGTCAATATAGGAGAAAACAGAGTGAAACCTAAAAATTCAAACTGTTCCTGCAAACGAATGCTTCAACGTAGGAGAATGAAACTTGAGCATCCAAGTGGGATTGGTGTACTGATCATTACTTGAAAGTATCATGAAAATTGGATGAAAAAATATATGTTGAGATTTCAGAAGACTCTAGTTTTTGGAAGTTTGGCAACCCCTTTCAATAAAAGTGTTATTCGCCAGTCCCTGCATTAGGCTACATCAAGAGGAAACCAATCTTAGAGATAGAACGTAGAACTACAGTATTTTGTCAAGTTTCAAGAAGCTAGCACAAACCGTGTTTGATTTAGAGTTCGAACTGCATCTGTCAATATAGGACAAAACAGAGTGAAACCTAAAAATTCAAACTGTTCCTGCAAACGAATGCTTCAACCTAGGAGAACGAAACTTGGGCATCCAAGTTTGATTGGTGTACTGCTCATTATTTGAAAGTATCATTAAGGTCGGAAAAAAAATATATGATGAGATTTCAGGAGACTGTAGTTTTTTGGCAGCCTAACAACGCCTTTCATTGAATGTGTTATTCGCCAGTCTCTGCTTAAGGCTACATCAAGAGGAAACAAACCTTAGGGATAGAACGTAGAACTACTTTATTGTGTCATGTTTCAAGTAGCTAGCACAAACCGTGTTTGATTTAAAGTTCTAACTGCATGTCAATATAGGAGAAAACAGAGTGAAACCTAAAAATTCAAACTGTTCCTGCAAACGAATGCTTCAACCTAGAAGAACAAAACTTGGGCATCCAAGTGGGAATGGTGTACTGATCATTACTTGAATGTATCATGAAGATTGGATGAAAAAATATATGCTGAGATTTCAGAAGACTCTAGTTTTTTGAAAGTTGGGCAACCCCTTTCAATAAAAGTGTTATTCGCCAGTCCCTGCTTTAGGCTACATCAAGAGGAAACAAACCTTAGAGACAGAACGTAGAACTACTTTATTGTGTCAAGTTTCAAGAAGCTAGCACAAACCGTGTTTGATTTAGAGTTCTAGCTGCATCTGTCAATATAGGAGAAAACAGAGTGAAACCTAGAAATTCAAACTGTTACTGCAAACGAATGCATCAACCTAGGAGAACGAAACTTGGGCATCCAAGTTTGATTGGTGTACTGCTCATTACTTGAAAGTATCATTAAGGTCGGAAAAAAAATATGTGTTGAGATTTCAGGAGACTCTAGTTTTTTGGCAGCCTAACAACGCCTTTCATTGAAAGTGTTATTCGCCAGTCTGTGCTGAAGGCTACATCAAGAGGAAACAAACCTTAGCGATAGAATGTAGAACTACTTTATTGTGTCAAGTTTCAAGAAGCTAGCCCAAACCGTGTATGATTTAGAGTTTGAAATACATTTGTCAATATAGGAGAAAACAGAGTGAAACCTAAAAATTCAAACTGTTCCTGCAAACGAATGCTTCAACGTAGGAGAATGAAACTTGAGCATCCAAGTGGGATTGGTGTACTGATCATTACTTGAAAGTATCATGAAGATTGGATGAAAAAATATATGTTGAGATTTCAGAAGACTCTAGTTTTTGGAAGTTTGGCAACCCCTTTCAATAAAAGTGTTATTCGCCAGTCCCTGCATTAGGCTACATCAAGAGGAAACCAACCTTAGAGATAGAACGTAGAACTACAGTATTTTGTCAAGTTTCAAGAAGCTAGCACAAACCGTGTTTGATTTAGAGTTCGAACTGCATCTGTCAATATAGGACAAAACAGAGTGAAACCTAAAAATTCAAACTGTTCCTGCAAACGAATGCTTCAACCTAGGAGAACGAAACTTGGGCATCCAAGTTTGATTGGTGTACTGCTCATTATTTGAAAGCATCATTAAGGTCGGAAAAAAAATATATGATGAGATTTCAGGAGACTGTAGTTTTTTGGCAGCCTAACAACGCCTTTCATTGAATGTGTTATTCGCCAGTCTCTGCTTAAGGCCACATCAAGAGGAAACAAACCTTAGGGATAGAACGTAGAACTACTTTATTGTGTCATGTTTCAAGTAGCTAGCACAAACCGTGTTTGATTTAAAGTTCTAACTGCATCTGTCAATATAGGAGAAAACAGAGTGAAACCTAAAAATTCAAACTGTTCCTGCAAACGAATGCTTCAACCTAGAAGAACAAAACTTGGGCATCCAAGTGGGAATGGTGTACTGATCATTACTTGAATGTATCATGAAGATTGGATGAAAATATATATGTTGAGATTTCAGGAGACTCTAGTTTTTTGAAAGTTGGGCAACCCCTTTCAATATAAGTGTTATTCGCCAGTCCCTGCTTTTGGCTACATCAAGAGGAAACAAACCTTAGAGATAGAACGTAGAACTACTTTATTGTGTCAAGTTTCAAGAAGCTAGCACAAACCGTGTTTGATTTAGAGTTCTAGCTGCATCTGTCAATATAGGAGAAAACAGAGTGAAACCTAGAAATTCAAACTGTTACTGCAAACGAATGCATCAACCTAGGAGAACGAAACTTGGGCATCCAAGTTTGATTGGTGTACTGCTCATTACTTGAAAGTATCATTAAGGTCGAAAAAAAAATATGTGTTGAGATTTCAGGAGACTCTAGTTTTTTGGCAGCCTAACAATGCATTTCATTGAAAGTGTTATTCGCCAGTCTGTGCTGAAGGCTACATCAAGAGGAAACAAACCTTAGCGATAGAATGTAGAACTACTTTATTGTGTCAAGTTTCAAGAAGCTAGCCCAAACCGTGTATGATCTAGAGTTTGAACTACATTTGTCAATATAGGAGAAAACAGAGTGAAACCTAAAAATTCAAACTGTTCCTGCAAACGAATGCTTCAACGTAGGAGAATGAAACTTGAGCATCCAAGTGGGATTGGTGTACTGATCATTACTTGAAAGTATCATGAAAATTGGATGAAAAAATATATGTTGAGATTTCAGAAGACTCTAGTTTTTGGAAGTTTGGCAACCCCTTTCAATAAAAGTGTTATTCGCCAGTCCCTGCATTAGGCTACATCAAGAGGAAACCAATCTTAGAGATAGAACGTAGAACTACAGTATTTTGTCAAGTTTCAAGAAGCTAGCACAAACCGTGTTTGATTTAGAGTTCGAACTGCATCTGTCAATATAGGACAAAACAGAGTGAAACCTAAAAATTCAAACTGTTCCTGCAAACGAATGCTTCAACCTAGGAGAACGAAACTTGGGCATCCAAGTTTGATTGGTGTACTGCTCATTATTTGAAAGTATCATTAAGGTCGGAAAAAAAATATATGATGAGATTTCAGGAGACTGTAGTTTTTTGGCAGCCTAACAACGCCTTTCATTGAATGTGTTATTCGCCAGTCTCTGCTTAAGGCTACATCAAGAGGAAACAAACCTTAGGGATAGAACGTAGAACTACTTTATTGTGTCATGTTTCAAGTAGCTAGCACAAACCGTGTTTGATTTAAAGTTCTAACTGCATGTCAATATAGGAGAAAACAGAGTGAAACCTAAAAATTCAAACTGTTCCTGCAAACGAATGCTTCAACCTAGAAGAACAAAACTTGGGCATCCAAGTGGGAATGGTGTACTGATCATTACTTGAATGTATCATGAAGATTGGATGAAAAAATATATGCTGAGATTTCAGAAGACTCTAGTTTTTTGAAAGTTGGGCAACCCCTTTCAATAAAAGTGTTATTCGCCAGTCCCTGCTTTAGGCTACATCAAGAGGAAACAAACCTTAGAGACAGAACGTAGAACTACTTTATTGTGTCAAGTTTCAAGAAGCTAGCACAAACCGTGTTTGATTTAGAGTTCTAGCTGCATCTGTCAATATAGGAGAAAACAGAGTGAAACCTAGAAATTCAAACTGTTACTGCAAACGAATGCATCAACCTAGGAGAACGAAACTTGGGCATCCAAGTTTGATTGGTGTACTGCTCATTACTTGAAAGTATCATTAAGGTCGGAAAAAAAATATGTGTTGAGATTTCAGGAGACTCTAGTTTTTTGGCAGCCTAACAACGCCTTTCATTGAAAGTGTTATTCGCCAGTCTGTGCTGAAGGCTACATCAAGAGGAAACAAACCTTAGCGATAGAATGTAGAACTACTTTATTGTGTCAAGTTTCAAGAAGCTAGCCCAAACCGTGTATGATTTAGAGTTTGAAATACATTTGTCAATATAGGAGAAAACAGAGTGAAACCTAAAAATTCAAACTGTTCCTGCAAACGAATGCTTCAACGTAGGAGAATGAAACTTGAGCATCCAAGTGGGATTGGTGTACTGATCATTACTTGAAAGTATCATGAAGATTGGATGAAAAAATATATGTTGAGATTTCAGAAGACTCTAGTTTTTGGAAGTTTGGCAACCCCTTTCAATAAAAGTGTTATTCGCCAGTCCCTGCATTAGGCTACATCAAGAGGAAACCAACCTTAGAGATAGAACGTAGAACTACAGTATTTTGTCAAGTTTCAAGAAGCTAGCACAAACCGTGTTTGATTTAGAGTTCGAACTGCATCTGTCAATATAGGACAAAACAGAGTGAAACCTAAAAATTCAAACTGTTCCTGCAAACGAATGCTTCAACCTAGGAGAACGAAACTTGGGCATCCAAGTTTGATTGGTGTACTGCTCATTATTTGAAAGCATCATTAAGGTCGGAAAAAAAATATATGATGAGATTTCAGGAGACTGTAGTTTTTTGGCAGCCTAACAACGCCTTTCATTGAATGTGTTATTCGCCAGTCTCTGCTTAAGGCCACATCAAGAGGAAACAAACCTTAGGGATAGAACGTAGAACTACTTTATTGTGTCATGTTTCAAGTAGCTAGCACAAACCGTGTTTGATTTAAAGTTCTAACTGCATCTGTCAATATAGGAGAAAACAGAGTGAAACCTAAAAATTCAAACTGTTCGTGCAAACGAATGCTTCAACCTAGAAGAACAAAACTTGGGCATCCAAGTGGGAATGGTGTACTGATCATTACTTGAATGTATCATGAAGATTGGATGAAAATATATATGTTGAGATTTCAGGAGACTCTAGTTTTTTGAAAGTTGGGCAACCCCTTTCAATATAAGTGTTATTCGCCAGTCCCTGCTTTTGGCTACATCAAGAGGAAACAAACCTTAGAGATAGAACGTAGAACTACTTTATTGTGTCAAGTTTCAAGAAGCTAGCACAAACCGTGTTTGATTTAGAGTTCTAGCTGCATCTGTCAATATAGGAGAAAACAGAGTGAAACCTAGAAATTCAAACTGTTACTGCAAACGAATGCATCAACCTAGGAGAACGAAACTTGGGCATCCAAGTTTGATTGGTGTACTGCTCATTACTTGAAAGTATCATTAAGGTCGAAAAAAAAATATGTGTTGAGATTTCAGGAGACTCTAGTTTTTTGGCAGCCTAACAATGCATTTCATTGAAAGTGTTATTCGCCAGTCTGTGCTGAAGGCTACATCAAGAGGAAACAAACCTTAGCGATAGAATGTAGAACTACTTTATTGTGTCAAGTTTCAAGAAGCTAGCCCAAACCGTGTATGATCTAGAGTTTGAACTACATTTGTCAATATAGGAGAAAACAGAGTGAAACCTAAAAATTCAAACTGTTCCTGCAAACGAATGCTTCAACGTAGGAGAATGAAACTTGAGCATCCAAGTAGGATTGGTGTCCTGATCATTACTTGAAAGTATCATGAAGATTGGATGAAAAAATATATGTTGAGATTTCAGAAGACTCTAGTTTTTGGAAGTTTGGCAACCCCTTTCAATAAAAGTGTTATTCGCCAGTCCCTGCATTAGGCTACATCAAGAGGAAACAAACCTTAGAGATAGAACGTAGAACTACAGTATTTTGTCAAGTTTCAAGAAGCTAGCACAAACCGTGTTTGATTTAGAGTTCGAACTGCATCTGTCAATATAGGACAAAAAAGAGTGAAACCTAAAAATTCAAACTGTTCCTGCAAACGAATGCTTCAACATAGGAGAACGAAACTTGGGCATCCAAGTTTGATTGGTGTACTGCTCATTATTTGAAAGTATCACTAAGGTCGGAAAAAAATATATGATGAGATTTCAGGAGACTGTAGTTTTTTGGCAGCCTAACAACGCCTTTCATTGAATGTGTTATTCTCCAGTCTCTGCTTAAGGCTACATCAAGAGGAAACAAACCTTATGGATAGAACGTAGAACTACTTTATTGTGTCATGTTTCAAGTAGCTAGCACAAACCGTGTTTGATTTAAACTTCTAACTGCATCTGTCAATATAAGAGAAAACAGAGTGAAACCTAAAAATTCAAACTGTTCCTGCAAACGAATGCTTCAACCTAGAAGAACAAAACTTGGGCATCCAAGTGGGAATGGTGTACTGATCATTACTTGAATGTATCATGAAGATTTAATGAAAAAATATATGTTGAGATATCAGGAGACTCTAGTTTTTTGAAAGTTTGGCAACCCCTTTCAATATAAGTGTTATTCGCCAGTCCCTGCATTAGGCTACATCAAGAGGAAACAAACCTTAGAGACAGAACGTAGAACTACTTTATTGTGTCAAGTTTCAAGAAGCTAGCACAAACCGTGTTTGATTTAGAGTTCTAGCTGCATCTGTCAATATAGGAGAAAACAGAGTGAAACCTAGAAATTCAAACTGTTACTGCAAACGAATGCATCAATCTAGGAGAACGAAACTTGGGCATCCAAGTTTGATTGGTGTACTGCTCATTACTTGAAAGTATCATTAAGGTCGGAAAAAAAATATGTGTTGAGATTTCAGGAGACTCTAGTTTTTTGGCAGCCTAACAACGCCTTTCATTGAAAGTGTTATTCGCCAGTCTGTGCTGAAGGCTACATCAAGAGGAAACAAACCTTAGCGATAGAATGTAGAACTACTTTATTGTGTCAAGTTTCAAGAAGCTAGCCCAAACCGTGTATGATTTTGAGTTTGAAATACATTTGTCAATATAGGAGAAAACAGAGTGAAACCTAAAAATTCAAACTGTTCCTGCAAACGAATGCTTCAACGTAGGAGAATGAAACTTGAGCATCCAAGTGGGATTGGTGTACTGATCATTACTTGAAAGTATCATGAAAATTGGATGAAAAAATATATGTTGAGATTTCAGAAGACTCTAGTTTTTGGAAGTTTGGCAACCCCTTTCAATAAAAGTGTTATTCGCCAGTCCCTGCATTAGGCTACATCAAGAGGAAACCAATCTTAGAGATAGAACATAGAACTACAGTATTTTGTCAAGTTTCAAGAAGCTAGCACAAACCGTGTTTGATTTAGAGTTCGAACTGCATCTGTCAATATAGGACAAAACAGAGTGAAACCTAAAAATTCAAACTGTTCCTGCAAACGAATGCTTCAACCTAGGAGAACGAAACTTGGGCATCCAAGTTTGATTGGTGTACTGCTCATTATTTGAAAGTATCATTAAGGTCGGAAAAAAAATATATGATGAGATTTCAGGAGACTGTAGTTTTTTGGCAGCCTAACAACGCCTTTCATTGAATGTGTTATTCGCCAGTCTCTGCTTAAGGCTACATCAAGAGGAAACAAACCTTAGGGATAGAACGTAGAACTACTTTATTGTGTCATGTTTCATGTAGCTAGCACAAACCGTGTTTGATTTAAAGTTCTAACTGCATGTCAATATAGGAGAAAACAGAGTGAAACCTAAAAATTCAAACTGTTCCTGCAAACGAATGCTTCAACCTAGAAGAACAAAACTTGGGCATCCAAGTGGGAATGGTGTACTGATCATTACTTGAATGTATCATGAAGATTGGATGAAAAAATATGTGCTGAGATTTCAGGAGACTCTAGTTTTTTGAAAGTTGGGCAACCCCTTTCAATATAAGTGTTATTCGCCAGTCCCTGCTTTAGGCTACATCAAGAGGAAACAAACCTTAGAGACAGAACGTAGAACTACTTTATTGTGTCAAGTTTCAAGAAGCTAGCACAAACCGTGTTTGATTTAGAGTTCTAGCTGCATCTGTCAATATAGGAGAAAACAGAGTGAAACCTAGAAATTCAAACTGTTACTGCAAACGAATGCATCAACCTAGGAGAACGAAACTTGGGCATCCAAGTTTGATTGGTGTACTGCTCATTACTTGAAAGTATCATTAAGGTCGGAAAAAAAATATGTGTTGAGATTTCAGGAGACTCTAGTTTTTTGTCAGCCTAACAATGCCTTTCATTGAAAGTGTTATTCGCCAGTCTGTGCTGAAGGCTACATCAAGAGGAAACAAACCTTAGCGATAGAATGTAGAACTACTTTATTGTGTCAAGTTTCAAGAAGCTAGCCCAAACCGTGTATGATCTAGAGTTTGAACTACATTTGTCAATAGAGGAGAAAACAGAGTGAAACCTAAAAATTCAAACTGTTCCTGCAAACGAATGCTTCAACGTAGGAGAATGAAACTTGAGCATCCAAGTAGGATTGGTGTCCTGATCATTACTTGAAAGTATCATGAAGATTGGATGAAAAAATATATGTTGAGATTTCAGAAGACTCTAGTTTTTGGAAGTTTGGCAACCCCTTTCAATAAAAGTGTTATTCGCCAGTCCCTGCATTAGGCTACATCAAGAGGAAACAAACCTTAGAGATAGAACGTAGAACTACAGTATTTTGTCAAGTTTCAAGAAGCTAGCACAAACCGTGTTTGATTTAGAGTTCGAACTGCATCTGTCAATATAGGACAAAACAGAGTGAAACCTAAAAATTCAAACTGTTCCTGCAAACGAATGCTTCAACCTAGGAGAACGAAACTTGGGCATCCAAGTTTGATTGGTGCACTGCTCATTACTTGAAAGTATCATGAAGGTCGGAAGAAAAAATATATGATGAGATTTCAGGAGACTGTAGTTTTTTGGCAGCCTAACAACGCCTTTCATTGAATGTGTTATTCGCCAGTCTGTGCTGAAGGCTACATCAAGAGGAAACAAACCTTAGGGATAGAACGTAGAACTACTTTATTGTGTCATGTTTCAAGTAGCTAGCACAAACCTTGTTTGATTTAAAGTTCTAACTGCATCTGTCAATAAAGGAGAAAACAGAGTGAAACCTAAAAATTCAAACTGTTCCTGCAAACGAATGCTTCAACGTAGGAGAATGAAACTTGAGCATCCAAGTGGGATTGGTGTACTGATCATTACTTGAAAGTATCATGAAGATTGGATGAAAAAATATATGTTGAGATTTCAGAAGACTCTAGTTTTTGGAAGTTTGGCAACCCCTTTCAATAAAAGTGTTATTCGCCAGTCCCTGCATTAGGCTACATCAAGAGGAAACAAACCTTAGAGATAGAACGTAGAACTACAGTATTTTGTCAAGATTCAAGAAGCTAGCACAAACCGTGTTTGATTTAGAGTTCGAACTGCATCTGTCAATATAGGACAAAACAGAGTGAAACCTAAAAATTCAAACTGTTCCTGCAAACGAATGCTTCAACCTAGGAGAACGAAACTTGGGCATCCAAGTTTGATTGGTGTACTGCTCATTATTTGAAAGTATCACTAAGGTCGGAAAAAAAAATATATGATGAGATTTCAGGAGACTGTAGTTTTTTGGCAGCCTAACAACGCCTTTCATTGAATGTGTTATTCTCCAGTCTCTGCTTAAGGCTACATCAAGAGGAAACAAACCTTATGGATAGAACGTAGAACTACTTTATTGTGTCATGTTTCAAGTAGCTAGCACAAACCGTGTTTGATTTAAAGTTCTAACTGCATCTGTCAATATAAGAGAAAACAGAGTGAAACCTAAAAATTCAAACTGTTCCTGCAAACGAATGCTTCAACCTAAAAGAACAAAACTTGGGCATCCAAGTGGGAATGGTGTACTGATCATTACTTGAATGTATCATGAAGATTGGATGAAAAAATATATGTTGAGATTTCAGGAGACTCTAGTTTTTTGAAAGTTTGGCAACTCCTTTCAATATAAGTGTTATTCACCAGTCCCTGCTTTAGGCTACATCAAGAGGAAACAAACCTTAGAGACAGAACGTACAACTACTTTATTGTGTCAAGTTTCAAGAAGCTAGCACAAACCGTGTTTGATTTAGAGTTATAGCTGCATCTGTCAATATAGGAGAAAACAGAGTGAAACCTAGAAATTCAAACTGTTACTGCAAACGAATGCATCAACCTAGGAGAACGAAACTTGGGCATCCAAGTTTGACTGGTGTACTGCTCATTACTTGAAAGTATCATTAAGGTCGGAAAAAAAATATGTGTTGAGATTTCAGGAGACTCTAATTTTTTGGCAGCCTAACAACGCCTTTCATTGAAAGTGTTATTCGCCAGTCTGTGCTGAAGGCTACATCAAGAGGAAACAAACCTTAGCGATAGAATGTAGAACTACTTTATTGTGTCAAGTTTCAAGAAGCTAGCCCAAACCGTGTATGATTTAGAGTTTGAAATACATTTGTCAATATAGGAGAAAACAGAGTGAAACCTAAAAATTCAAACTGTTCCTGCAAACGAATGCTTCAACGTAGGAGAATGAAACTTGAGCATCCAAGTGGGATTGGTGTACTGATCATTACTTGAAAGTATCATGAAGATTGGATGAAAAAATATATGTTGAGATTTCAGAAGACTCTAGTTTTTGGAAGTTTGGCAACCCCTTTCAATAAAAGTGTTATTCGCCAGTCCCTGCATTAGGCTACATCAAGAGGAAACAAACCTTAGAGATAGAACGTAGAACTACAGTATTTTGTCAAGTTTCAAGAAGCTAGCACAAACCGTGTTTGATTTAGAGTTCGAACTGCATCTGTCAATATAGGACAAAACAGAGTGAAACCTAAAAATTGAAACTATTCCTGCAAACGAATGCTTCAACCTAGGAGAACGAAACTTGGGCATCCAAGTTTGATTGGTGTACTGCTCATTATTTGAAAGTATCATTAAGGTCGGAAAAAAAATATATGATGAGATTTCAGGAGACTGTAGTTTTTTGGCAGCCTAACAACGCCTTTCATTGAATGTGTTATTCGCCAGTCTCTGCTTAAGGCTACATCAAGAGGAAACAAACCTTAGGGATAGAACGTAGAACTACTTTATTGTGTCATGTTTCAAGTAGCTAGCACAAACCGTGTTTGATTTAAAGTTCTAACTGCATCTGTCAATATAGGAGAAAACAGAGTGAAACCTAAAAATTCAAACTGTTCCTGCAAACGAATGCTTCAACCTAGAAGAACAAAACTTGGGCATCCAAGTGGGAATGGTGTACTGATCATTACTTGAATGTATCATGAAGATTGGATGAAAATATATATGTTGAGATTTCAGGAGACTCTAGTTTTTTGAAAGTTGGGCAACCCCTTTCAATATAAGTGTTATTCGCCAGTCCCTGCTTTAG
Organism: Callospermophilus lateralis; assembly: GCF_048772815.1. Taxonomy (NCBI): domain Eukaryota; kingdom Metazoa; phylum Chordata; class Mammalia; order Rodentia; family Sciuridae; genus Callospermophilus; species Callospermophilus lateralis. The sequence goes on from NW_027513623.1 coordinate 157,173, forward strand.
GCTACATCAAGAGGAAACAAACCTTAGAGATAGAACGTAGAACTACTTTATTGTGTCAAGTTTCAAGAAGATAGCACAAACCGTGTTTGATTTAGAGTTCTAGCTGCATCTGTCAATATAGGAGAAAACACAGTGAAACCTAGAAATTCAAACTGTTACTGCAAACGAATGCATCAACCTAGGAGAACGAAACTTGGGCATCCAAGTTTGATTGGTGTACTGCTCATTACTTGAAAGTATCATTAAGGTCGGAAAAAAAATATGTGTTGAGATTTCAGGAGACTCTATTTTTTTGGCAGCCTAACAATGCCTTTCATTGAAAGTGTTATTCGCCAGTCTGTGCTGAAGGCTACATCAAGAGGAAACAAACCTTAGCGATAGAATGTAGAACTACTTTATTGTGTCAAGTTTCAAGAAGCTAGCCCAAACCGTGTATGATTTAGAGTTTGAACTACATTTGTCAATAGAGGAGAAAACAGAGTGAAACCTAAAAATTCAAACTGTTCCTGCAAACGAATGCTTCAACATAGGAGAATGAAACTTGAGCATCCAAGTAGGATTGGTGTCCTGATCATTACTTGAAAGTATCATGAAGATTGGATAAAAAAATATATGTTGAGATTTCAGAAGAATCTAGTTTTTGGAAGTTTGGCAACCCCTTTCAATAAAAGTGTTATTCGCCAGTCCCTGTATTAGGCTACATCAAGAGGAAACAAACCTTAGAGATAGAACGTAGAACTACAGTATTTTGTCAAGTTTCAAGAAGCTAGCACAAACCGTGTTTGATTTAGAGTTCGAACTGCATCTGTCAATATAGGACAAAACAGAGTGAAACCTAAAAATTCAAACTGTTCCTGCAAACGAATGCTTCAACCTAGGAGAACGAAACTTGGGCATCCAAGTTTGATTGGTGTACTGCTCATTATTTGAAAGTATCACTAAGGTCGGAAAAAAAATATATGATGAGATTTCAGGAGACTGTAGTTTTTTGGCAGCCTAACAACGCCTTTCATTGAATGTGTTATTCTCCAGTCTCTGCTTAAGGCTACATCAAGAGGAAACAAACCTTATGGATAGAACGTAGAACTACTTTATTGTGTCATGTTTCAAGTAGCTAGCACAAACCGTGTTTGATTTAAAGTTCTAACTGCATCTGTCAATATAAGAGAAAACAGAGTGAAACCTAAAAATTCAAACTGTTCCTGCAAACGAATGCTTCAACCTAAAAGAACAAAACTTGGGCATCCAAGTGGGAATGGTGTACTGATCATTACTTGAATGTATCATGAAGATTGGATGAAAAAATATATGTTGAGATTTCAGGAGACTCTAGTTTTTTGAAAGTTTGGCAACCCCTTTCAATATAAGTGTTATTCGCCAGTCCCTGCTTTAGGCTACATCAAGAGGAAACAAACCTTAGAGATAGAACGTAGAACTACTTTATTGTGTCAAGTTTCAAGAAGATAGCACAAACCGTGTGTGATTTAGAGTTCTAGCTGCATCTGTCAATATAGGAGAAAACAGAGTGAAACCTAGAAATTCAAACTGTTACTGCAAACGAATGCACCAACCTAGGAGAACGAAACTTGGGCATCCAAATTTGATTGGTGTATTGCTCATTACTTGAAAGTATCATTAAGGTCGGAAAAAAAATATGTGTTGAGATTTCAGGAGACTCTAGTTTGTGGCAGCCTAACAACGCCTTTCATTGAAAGTGTTATTCGCCAGTCTGTGTTGAAGGCTACATCAAGAGGAAACAAACCTTAGGGATAGAATGTAGAACTACTTTATTGTGTCAAGTTTCAAGAAGCTAGCCCACACCGTGTATGATTTAGAGTTTGAACTACATTTGTCAATATATGAGAAAACAGAGTGAAACCTAAAAATTCAAACTGTTCCTGCAAACGAATGCTTCAACGTAGGAGAATGAAACTTGAGCAACCAAGTGGGATTGGTGTCCTGATCATTACTTGAAAGTATCATGAAGATTGGATGAAAAAATATATGTTGAGATTTCAGAAGACTCTAGTTTTTGGAAGTTTGGCAACCCCTTTCAATAAAAGTGTTATTCGCCAGTCCCTGCATTAGGCTACATCAAGAGGAAACAAACCTTAGAGATAGAACGTAGAACTACAGTATTTTGTCAAGTTTCAAGAAGCTAGCACAAACCGTGTTTGATTTAGAGTTCGAACTGCATCTGTCAATATAGGACAAAACAGAGTGAAACCTAAAAATTCAAACTGTTCCTGCAAACGAATGCTTCAACCTAGAAGAACAAAACTTGGGCATCCAAGTGGGAATGGTGTACTGATCATTACTTGAATGTATCATGAAGATTGGATGAAAAAATATATGTTGAGATTTCAGGAGACTCTAGTTTTTTGAAAGTTTGGCAACCCCTTTTAATATAAGTGTTATTCGCCAGTCCCTGCTTTAGGCTACATCAAGAGGAAACAAACCTTAGAGATAGAACGTAGAACTACTTTATTGTGTCAAGTTTCAAGAAGCTAGCACAAACCGTGTGTGAATTAGAGTTCTAGCTGCATCTGTCAATATAGGAGAAAACAGAGTGAAACCTAGAAATTCAAACTGTTACTGCAAACGAATGCATCAACCTAGGAGAACGAAACTTGGGAATCCAAGTTTGATTGGTGTACTGCTCATTACTTGAAAGTATCATTAAGTTCGGAAAAATAATATGTGTTGAGATTTCAGGAGACTCTAGTTTTTTGTCAGCCTAACAACGCCTTTCATTGAAAGTGTTATTCGCCAGTCTGTGCTGAAGGCTACATGAAGAGGAAACAAACCTTAGGGATAGAATGTAGAACTACTTTATTGTGTCAAGTTTCAAGTTGCTAGCCCACACCGTGTATGATTTAGAGTTTGAACTACATTTGTCAATATCTGAAAAAACAGAGTGAAACCTAAAAATTCAAACTGTTCCTGCAAACGAATGCTTCAACGTAGGAGAATGAAACTTGAGCATCCAAGTGGGATTGGTGAACTGATCATTACTTGAAAGTATCATGGAGATTGGATGAAAAAATATATGTTGAGATTTCAGAAGACTCATGTTTTTGGAAGTTTGGCAACCCCTTTCAATAAAAGTGTTATTTGCCAGTCCCTGCATTAGGCTACATCAAGAGGAAACAAACCTTAGAGAGAGAACGTAGAACTACAATATTTTGTCAAGTTTCAAGAAGCTAGCACAAACCGTGTTTGATTTAGAGTTCGAACTGCATCTGTCAATATAGGACAAAACAGAGTGAAACCTAAAAATTCAAACTGTTCCTGCAAACGAATGCTTCAACCTAGGAGAACGAAACTTGGGCATCCAAGTTTGATTGGTGCACTGCTCATTACTTGAAAGTATCATGAAGGTCGAAAAAAAATATATGATGAGATTTCAGGAGACTGTAGTTTTTTGGCAGCCTAACAACGCCTTTCATTGAATGTGTTATTCGCCAGTCTCTGCTTCAGGCTACATCAAGAGGAAACAATCCTTAGGGATAGAACGTAGAACTACTTTATTGTGTCATGTTTCAAGTAGCTAGCACAAACCGTGTTTGATTTAGAGTTCGAACTGCATCTGTCAATATAGGACAAAACAGAGTGAAACCTAAAAATTCAAACTGTTCCTGCAAACGAATGCTTCAACCTAGAAGAACAATACTTGGGCATCCAAGTGGGAATGGTGTACTGATCATTACTTGAATGTATCATGAAGATTGGATGAAAAAATATATGTTGAGATTTCAGGAGACTCTAGTTTTTTGAAAGTTTGGCAACCCCTTTCAATATAAGTGTTATTCGCCAGTCCCTGCTTTAGGCTACATCAAGAGGAAGCAAACCTTAGAGACAGAACGTAGAACTACTTTATTGTGTCAAGTTTCAAGAAGCTAGCACAAACCGTGTTTGATTTAGAGTTCTAGCTGCATCTGTCAATATAGGAGAAAACAGAGTGAAACCTAGAAATTCAAACTGTTACTGCAAACGAATGCACCAACCTAGGAGAACGAAACTTGGGCATCCAAGTTTGATTGGTGTATTGCTCATTACTTGAAAGTATCATTAAGGTCGGAAAAAAAATATGTGTTGAGATTTCAGGAGACTCTAGTTTTTGGCAGCCTAACAACGCCTTTCATTGAAAGTGTTATTCGCCAGTCTGTGCTGAAGGCTACATCAAGAGGAAACAAACCTTAGGTATAGAATGTAGAACTACTTTATTGTGTCAAGTTTCAAGTTGCTAGCCCACACCGTGTATGATTTAGAGTTTGAACTACATTTGTCAATATCTGAGAAAACAGTGAAACCTAAAAATTCAAACTGTTCCTGCAAACGAATGCTTCAACGTAGGAGAATGAAACTTGAGCATCCAAGTGGGATTGGTGAACTGATCATTACTTGAAAGTATCATGGAGATTGGATGAAAAAATATATGTTGAGATTTCAGAAGACTCATGTTTTTGGATGTTTGGCAACCCCTTTCAATAAAAGTGTTATTCGCCAGTCCCTGCATTAGGCTACATCAAGAGGAAACAAACCTTAGAGATAGAACGTAGAACTACAGTATTTTGTGAAGTTTCAAGAAGCTAGCACAAACCGTGTTTGATTTAGAGTTCGAACTGCATCTGTCAATATAGGACAAAACAGAGTGAAACCTAAAAATTCAAACTGTTCCTGCAAACGAATGCTTCAACCTAGAAGAACAAAACTTGGGCATCCAAGTGGGAATGGTGTACTGATCATTACTTGAATGTATCATGAAGATTGGATGAAAAAATATATGTTGAGATTTCAGGAGACTTTAGTTTTTTGAAAGTTTGGCAACCCCTTTTAATATAAGTGTTATTCGCCAGTCCCTGCTTTAGTCTACATCAAGAGGAAACAAACCTTAGAGATAGAACGTAGAACTACTTTATTGTGTCAAGTTTCAAGAAGCTAGCACAAACCGTGTGTGAATTAGAGTTCTAGCTGCATCTGTCAATATAGGAGAAAACAGAGTGAAACCTAGAAATTCAAACTGTTACTGCAAACGAATGCATCAACCTAGGAGAACAAAACTTGGGCATCCAAGTTTGATTGGTGTACTGCTCATTACTTGAAAGTATCATTAAGGTCGGAAAAAAAAATATGTGTTGAGATTTCAGGAGACTCTAGTTTTTTGGCAGCCTAACAATGCCTTTCATTGAAAGTGTTATTCGCCAGTCTGTGCTGAAGGCTACATCAAGAGGAAACAAACCTTAGCGATAGAATGTAGAACTACTTTATTGTGTCAAGTTTCAAGAAGCTAGCCCAAACCGTGTATGATTTAGAGTTTGAACTACATTTGTCAATATAGGAGAAAACAGAGTGAAACCTAAAAATTCAAACTGTTCCTGCAAACGAATGCTTCAACGTAGGAGAATGAAACTTGAGCATCCAAGTGGGATTGGTGTACTGATCATTACTTGAAAGTATCATGAAGTTTGGATGAAAAAATATATGTTGAGATTTCAGAAGACTCTAGTTTTTGGAAGTTTGGCAACCCCTTTCAATAAAAGTGTTATTCGCCAGTCCCTGCATTAGGCTACATCAAGAGGAAACAAACCTCAGAGATAGAACGTAGAACTACAGTATTTTGTCAAGTTTCAAGAAGCTAGCACAACCGTGTTTGATTTAGAGTTCGAACTGCATCTGTCAATATAGGACAAAACAGAATGAAACCTAAAAATTCAAACTGTTCCTGCAAACGAATGCTTCAACCTAGGAGAACAAAACTTGGGCATCCAAGTTTGATTGGTGCACTGCTCATTACTTGAAAGTATCATGAAGGTCGGAAAAAAAATATATGATGAGATT